>NW_019214753.1:0-62788 GCF_002532875.2 Varroa jacobsoni
TATATATATAGCGATAACAGGATAGATCTTTCAGTATTTGCTTTATATACGTAGATTAAGTATGCGTAAGTCACCATGGACTTACTTTACTGGTTTCACAATTCTTTAACTTTTTTTTAACTAAAAAAGAAACTGGCACACATTTTTTCGGCGTATGTGGTCGAGGAAGAACGAATACTCGCAGAAGCATAATCAGGCAGTTACTATAATTAGAGCAAAAATATTATATTAAGTATGCTAATATATCCACGTACAAGGCACGCTTGAAACTAATCTGAATTTGATTTAGTACGCTTTTCTTCAGCCATGAATTACATCACGAGTGGTATATATGACAGACTTTAGTCTTTAAACTCGTATTCTTAAAAGAAGGGGAACTGATTTTTCAAAAACTCATCCGAATATCCACTACTGCAAAAGTTTCTTTAATCTTTTCTGCCTACGTCCCGTGTCCGTCATCTTCATGGGAAATTTAATTTGTACAGATAGAGCAGAGTGCAGCACACGTCCGCTAGATCTTTCCTTACCTCGACTTTGTCTATTCTGCACGATGAGCCTCAGTGCAGGTACATAATTCACTTAGATGGAGACACTATAACTTCCGTCTTTTTGGCCTTAATTCGCGCGTTGTTGACGTGGCGTACCAAAATCTAAGGAGACACTGTACAGCGTTGGTGATACCATCGTAATCGTAGTAGGTTCACAGGTCTTTAGGAGGAACATATCTTGAAGCCGGAGCAGGCGCTGTTTGAATAGGCGTCAACGCCATATGAAGCTCCGCCCCAGATTTGAAACAGAAAAACGTCTGTTGCAAGCGGTGAAGTTGCGATGCTCTCCAACGACGTCGCGAATTGAGTCTACAGGCGCTGTTCAAGATCCTGCGTGAACCTAGCTAGTAGAAGGTTGTACGTCTTAAAATGGAGCAATGTGACTGCACAGGAAATGAGTTTCCAACTTTGCTACAGCATGAGAATCAGTCGGCCTTCTGTTTGTGATTACGGTCAACAACACCACCGCACTATAGTGAGCTAGGGATCTGAACATTCAAACACACGTATTTATACCCAGGGGTCTAAGCCATGGGACGATCGTTACGTTCTTGTTTAGCGTTCTCAGTCCGTGCACTATCCTGGTCCAGAACCTGTATTTTATTCGAGAGAGATAGATATCCCTATGGTCTAGCCAGCCGATGGTTGCGTGGTCCGTATGAGGCGTCGCCTATTTCTTGTACATTCCACGCAACTATTTATTAAGAGGAGGTATATTTATCCAGTTGTTTATTTACTTAGCACAATTGTATCTGTTCATTCGTCTAGTTCATTGTTATTATTAATGTTAGTCCTATTCTTTATTTCTGTCTACCATGGTTAGTTGGTTTCATTTAAAACCTCGTTCTTTACGTTGTTCCAGGGATGTCATTGTAAAACTCTTATTGTTCTTTCTACTGATTTTGTCGGAGGTCTATACAAGATATATGTGACTGTTCATGGTGTAAATTTACGTCAAGATTATAGCCAGCCGAATGAACGTTTCACCACGATCGTCACTCTTTACCCTTCAGTATTTATGTGCGCCTTTCAGAGCCTGCGTTGGATAATACCATGAATATTTTGCTCTGTAATTCGTGAGAAATTGCCACGAGTTCTTAGTTTCTCGTTCTATCTGTTAAGGTGTTGAATTATCCAGATTTTTCTAGCTCTAGCTAGATTTTTCCTGTGTCAAACACACGAAAGAAAAGCGTTCCACGTTCTGCATATCGATAAATAGACTATGAAGAATGTCGTTTTCAGTTACGGTCGGATAGATCCATTATTTCTTGATCTCTTTTTGTCTACTGCCCTTCTCGTCGGACTTTTATGTAGTGAGGGTGCTTTTGTGTACCCATTGTCCGACTACTCAACTAATTGATTTGGTGTTGAAAACTAGAATTTTGTTTCTTTTTTTTTTTGAGTCGTCCCGGCGAAGTGGGTAGTAATGGCCCATCGCTACCATGGTTACTGTTGCCGATTTGATCGTGAGCCCTGAGCCCCTGGCAGTTTAAGTTAGCGACTGGATCTTCGAAATTCTCCCAGTGGTGTCCAGAGCTGGTCTCAGCGCTCTAGAACGGAGGAAACTATGTTATTCTAATAAACCTGCATAAGCTTTAGGTCAGACTGGATCTTGTTTGTTGCATGTCTAATCTGACCGAGTGTATTTGCTATTTCCGTCTAGTGTGTTACCTATTGCCGTCTAAATGCCTGTACCGGATGTAATACTCCAAACACTTAGACTAACTATTAATTTAAAAATTGTTAAGTACCTTCAAAACGATTTTATTCGATGACTTTTGTGTTTATTATTTAACGAATCGATACTGTTATTGTCGTCGGTAAAGGTCGTAAAGGTCGCTAAAGGGCGTGCGTGACCTATATTGAGAACAAGTTGATACAGATATCTCTAGTGGTGACATTGGGTTTGTGATTAACAAGCGAGTTGAATTAATTCGCCAACTTTGTGGCCTTAACTAGAATTCTAGCCTTATACGTCTGTATAATTATTTACCCTTGTCATATTTGTTGCAGTCGTACTTCTGTAGTGAGAGTAAATATTTTGCTTCGATATTTTTTAGACCTTAATTTGTCGCCTGCTAGCAAGATATGCTTGTAGCTTCAGCCGCCTTCTGGCCTTCCGTGTAATCTCAACGAGGTCAAATATGAACTCAGCTGTTTATCAGTAAGCGAGCTCATCAGAGCAGTAACAGGCCTTATAATGAAAAATATTGTGTGCTATGGGCATAAACATTGTAATCTAACAGGACGTTACACCCGTTGCGATATTGACTACCCGTTTTCTATATCACAGCATAAGGTGTGATTAGTAATATTTATATAAAACCTATCTCATGCGGTTCTAAATAAATAAATGAGAAGATGCTTGTGCTGGTGATATAGGTTTTTTTTTCTATTTACACTGGAATATGTTATGAGCAAATAATCGACTTTAATTGTAAATTCAAATGCAGACATCTCTGCCGGATTGTTATTGAGCTGGAAAACACATCACGTTTTTATAAATCAACGTTTCCAGGGTCTTTATTTCTTTGGTACGTTCATAAATTAAAATCCATAATTTGAGCAACAAGCTTCCTAGAACTTATATGCAGTTTTGATTAAGAAGATTAGAACTTTAAGATTAGAACTTATATGCAGTTTTGACATAAGATTTCATCCCTCTCCCAATAATAACACTCGAAAGAGTTATTTTCTAATGCGTTGTTGGTAAATCTGCCTGTCCACTTTAGCGTCCGCTTGCATCAACGTACCTTCTTTCAGCGTATCTAGTACGGACACCGATCCTACTTCACGCCATGGTCGTTGTTGTTATCTCTATCGTTGCCCGTCTGTGGTCCGATATCTCGGCGAACTCGTCATTTTAAATTCCTCTCGTGTTAGACCGCTCTAGCTCGTTCTGATGCTGTTGTTACAGCCGTCCTCTACCAGTTGTCATTCGCTGCCCATTAGATTTCATATTTCCCCTTGTTTCTCTTGTCACAATCACATCCTCGTATTTTGTTTACTCCTTCTTCTTTTTGTTTCGTCTTCGTACTGGTGCTGCCCCTGTCGTCACCGCCGCCGCCGCCGTCGTCGCCGCTACTGTTAGTGCTTGCCATCATAATATTTTACATCATTTGGAAAAACGCACTGCGACAGTTCGGCTGCAATTGCAGGTGAGTTGGTCGCACAGCTCTCTAACCTCTTGCCTCATGGCCTGCCGTTCGTAGCTCTGACGCACTGTTCGCTTCTTGTGCATGCAGTGGTGGGTTCTTTTCGACTATGCCAACAAGCAAAATCGATTCGTAAGCCCTTATCGGCTCGGCGGCACTTGTTGTGGCGGCGTCGCAAACGAACGAAGTTCGTCGATCGTTCGGGCGTTTTGCTAGTCGCCTACGTCCGTGACAACCTGTGCGAGCCAAAGTATAGGCGGCCTTGTCTCGTACTTCTTTTGCAACGTCGTTTCTTGGCTATGAGAAACACCAAAACCAAGCTTCTGCCCTGAACATTCAGTCGCAGCTAGCTTCGCTCCGTTGTTTCAAACCGAAACCGTAACTCCTGCTCCCGTCAACGTTACACTACGTGTACCTCAGGACACGCCAACAGGGAAAAGAAAATCCTTAGCCGCTCGTTTGTCTGCCAACCAAAAGCGTTGCCACCTTATGGCCATCCAAAGGAGCCGAACACAATATTGAAACCGCTCGTCTAGTCAAATAGCTTGTCTCCATCTGATTTTAATAAGAGTTCCGATTCCGATGCTGCTGATGGGAGTTACGACGACGGTGAAAATGACGACGAAGATAGGAGCATTAGTAGTAGTAGTAGTAGTTGTTCTTGTCGTAGTGTACAGTATTGTATTTGTGAGACTAGCAAAGCAGAGCGGCGTGTTCACGCTGTGAACGATGCTTATTTTTGTCGCGTTGTTGTTGTTTCTGGACGAACGAAGCTTGGCTGAATGGATGATCCGTTTATTCAGTTGGTGAGCCAAACTCCTACACAATCCTAAGTAGCTTAGAGAGATCTGATATTGGGGGAACAATAGCAGCAGTAATAGACGGCGTCGCAGCGAGTTGCAGCGGCGAAGAGAAGAACGCGGCTAAGGTGATGGACTTCTTTTTTCCTTCGTGACATCGTTGTCTGGCTCGAAGTCTGTCTGCCTGTACACAATATGAGCGAAGTTGAATCTTTTGAGCGCGGGAATTTTGTTAGGAACGAGTCAAATAGATGACACGGATCGCGCGTAGCAAACAATGACTTTGTTTATTGCGACATTTTCACGTGTGCATCACTTCCGTTTCGACTTAGAGAGTCATGCGATGGAATAGGCCGCGTCCCATTGTTTCGACCTTTGAAAATGTGAACTCGTTTTGTACGTCCCAAATGGGACGAATCTTGCGCTGCAGTTGACTACAACACCTACCTCATTAGGTAGCACTATAACCTGGGTTGCTAGGCAAAATAGTGGCGCCAAAGTGAAGGGTGACAATTGTTCGCAAACGAAAACGGATCTATTGAGTTTAGTTAGCTGTTTATTATATACTTTGCAAATAACACTTTCCGTTCTCGACAGTTTCATGTATAAAGCAGATTTAAAACGTGTGATAAGCCTTTCCTAACGCATACGTGAAGTCTAAATTTGTACGGAATCAGTGTCATATTGACACCATCGCCATAAGGAGAACTTGGATTAACTTGAAAGAAGTACTTGTGCTATAAATGGATATAACAAGTGTTTTCTATAATTTAGTAGAGAATTATATGACTAAAAACGTTGATTTGCGATAATAGGAGCGTGGTGACTTCCGGAGGTCAAGCAAAGATTTGGAAGTTAGTTATTATGGAAGCTTCGAACAACTTTTATCTCATTTCGTTCGTATATCAGTGAAATGTGTCTAATGCAGATTTGCATAGTGTCACAATTCAAAACTATACCATCCATTGTAAGCCAAGTCTCTAGTAATCCATAACAGGTAGCCTTTCCAATAGGTACTGAACGTCTATACATTTACAAGAAGCATCCAGAAAAATCATTATTTGTCTTTTATGAACTTACTTTTCCATTCCCAAACGTTAACAACTTCTATGATTTGGTTTAACAATAACACTTTTTGTGGTGGATACTGTTCATCATTGGTAGATTTTCCCATGGTGGTTTTAATTAAGACTGTTTATAACACAGACTGTTTATATAACAGATATATATATATATATATATATATATCTGTTATACTTGTATGCGTAAAGTTAGCTGTTTTTTTTTATGGTAAATGCACGCACTCCTCCTATCGCTTGCGTTCGTCGACATTTTTATAGAAGTATTATATTAATGGACGTAACACATACAATGTAGTAATAAGCTGTTCGTGAAAAACAATTAAACTATGATTAGCATTATCGATTCTGTACATGCATCAGCACCCACTTATAATCAGGCGTTTGACTTACGCTGCATAACATTAAGGTAGCCAGAAAGAGCCGAAGAATAAGAGAAAAAAAGCAAATTTTCTTAGCAAGACGGAATCAATATGAACCAGCTTAGTAGGGGGCCTATACCCAAATGAACTTAAAGAATAAGAAGGATCTGTCATCAAAAGGCGACGCAGCAACACGGGAGGAGCTTCGTCGGCCTCGTTCGAGTTTTCCAAGGCCCCGGATAGGTGGTCTGTAAATAACGACGAGCGAATGGACGGTTGACACCGGAATAGGCGGATTCCTCCTTCGCTGCGTTTTTACGTAGCGTCGTAATGACCCAGCATTCGCTTTTTTTTCTTGCTTTTCCTCTTTTCGCCTTGGTCTTTCGCGAGGCGAATTCCTCCCCTTTATCAAGCAATGGCAAAACCTGTTCCCTTTTCGTCCCAAGCTGGCTGGCTGGCCAGAGTTTCCGATCCGGGGGTATCCCCTCCCCCCGTCTCCCTTTTACCACTTCTCTCTCCTTGCAGAAGCTGGCGTTGTCGTAGCTTGCTTCGGTCGTTGCCGCCTGGATGGTGGTTATCGCCAAAAAAGCTGATACCAGACGTGGAAAAGCCGGGCTAGGCTTGGTTCAGGAGTAGTATCACTTCTTCTACTTCGATCAGGCCTAACCCAAGCGACAAACATAGAACTTTGAACACAGAAAGGAGACAAGGGCGGCAACAGGTTGTGTAGGAAAGCAGGGAACGTAGCGACGACGACGAAGAAGTTAGCGAGATGGCAAGCCGGCCGGTAGAGCAAAAGCTGCCAGCAGTCTGCAAACGTAGGCTGACTAAATCAGATCAGAGTTGTCGGGGGTTAGTAGGGTTGGAAAGAGGGTGTTACAACGGGAAAAAGTGAAGATAACAGGAAAACAAAAAGAAATAATTTAGAAAACAGTAGCAGGCAAAACAGCGACCGCACTACATGCCGTGAGATTTGCCAATGGCGGGCGGATGCCTCAATGAAGTTACGGTTGTTGTTGTTGAGATAGCGTAGGAGACAGATCTTCTTGTAAAATAGAGAGCGAAAAGGTATGTCCTTATATCGCGGCGATTCACTAGTAAAAACAGAGGCGGATGGCTAACACGTGTGCTCGTCCTGACTGAGAAAAATACGTCACGCCTTGTACAGTCGATCTTCCAGCTTTGTCCAGACGACGACGACGACGGGAAAAGCTTTCTATAACAAAAACGGGCCAAGAGGAAGCCAGGGCACATGACAGAATCTGAGTGAGTAAACCGTATTTATTTGATACATTATATGCATTCTGTAATATTAAGTGAGTCGAAATTTTTAGTAAGACCCCTGGCACTTCTTGCTCCCATATGTTTTTAAACAGTATAGAATTGGTTTTTTTTGTTCATCCTTTAAAAGGGTAACAGGTATCCTTATAACTTGTCTGAATTACTGAAGTTCGAGTTTCGAAATTTGAAATGAGAGCAAGTGTTGTAATTCCGTTGCTTTGCCTGTTAAAACGAAGTCAACCTCGTCGAGTTCACAACCGATAACACACAGGACCTACAACATTTAGCCTTACGTGTTATAATTATCAATTCTAGAAATTGGAATTTTCATTTAGTTTTAGCATCAATGCTATTTCAAAGACTAATGACTCTCATAACACTAAACCATAAAGGCTTACTAGTGTTTATATAACTTATAGATACTAAAGAGACTATCAATGGCGTCAATATCATCCTAGAAAAGTTCGCACAAAAACAAATTATAGCGATATGGTCTGTGGTGGTGAAATAAATAGACGGGTCCAGCTGCGTTACTGTTGGCTTTTATATAGTTAAATATTAGCCTCTACACTTAATGCAGAACTATCAATTCAAGAAACTAAGCTTACATCACAAAAGCGTTATACGACCATCATTATCGACAAACGTGCTTTTAGCGCCACAACTGTTTGTTAGAGATCTTCAAGACAAATGGCTATGTTCGGATTTCAAAAGCAGCTAACCACAAAAGCACACAAATCACTTCCTTTCTAATTTGTATTTTGTAACCTATAAAACTAGGTATTTTTATACCACTTTGATACAATTAGCCTTAACTAGTCGTCCCCGTATGCATGTTATGCGACATATCTTAGCATATGTGGTCCACTTATTGAATACGTCACTGAAGTAAGTTCATCTTTGATCGTTTGCTTTGGTATAGAAGTACTATAGTGTGTGCTAACTGCTACACTGAACCGTAACGTATAATAAGTTCGGATAATAAGGATTTTTAAAAAGATCCTATAGAACATTTACTGTCTAAGTCCTCCAAATCTAAGTCCCTTTCAATTTGCTCCCTTCTTGCACTGTGAGGTGTATCAAGCCGAGAACTTTAAGGAGTCAAGCTCCCTCAATTAACAGGCTGTACGAAGGATTCGGAATTTAAGTATTGTGCTTCGTGTCCGATATTAACCAGACGGCGTTTGGTATCAAAGTAAGGATATTAACTGAAAACCTAAAACAAAACGCACTATTTCAACGTGTTCAACGCATATGATTGACGCCACGTATAGGATGCTCATAAATGTGACTGAAAGCAAGAGCGATAATTTCCAGTACCTGAAAGAATACAGAAAAAGTCTTCATCCACTGATCCATTCACTGATCACAAGACTCGTGATTGATTCTGACCCATGTTCATCATTGGAGATTATAAGCTACATACAAATCAGTTATCTATAATTTGTATTATACACTAATTACTCACAGGCTTATTTTTTGCAACTGTGTTTGTTCTTCTACTTCCTTCTATTTACGAGTTCTCACGCCTAACACCGTTCTATCCTTGCCGGTACATTCATGGAGTATGTCCGAGTACGCAAGTTAACTATGCAAACGTCAAAAACATGTTGACTTGCTGTCCCTTTATGAGATTTTTTTTTGTCCCTTTTAAAGATGTCGATAAATTGTGGCATGCCTGCCCGTATCCACGTACCCAAAAAATTCCTAATAATGGCCTCTTGACTGTGCTAAAGATTTTTTTCTCTATCCATATTCGTGCACTGTTATTACCAGCGGTGCTGGTAAAGTGCTCAACTGGTGCAAGCCGCGTCACCTTTGGTGACCGGACAGTCAAACGCTTATCGCGTGGTAGTCGCTAACAGCCCTCGTTTCTACTACCGTTGACGGTGGTCCACCTCTGGAAGTGTCAACAGAAAAAGGCCTTCTTACACTTCACAGAAGGACACGAAAAGCTACGGAAACGTGCGGAGTGCGTAGGCAGTGACATCGAGGTTAGAGGACGTAAGACGCAGGGAGGAGAAACGAGCAAGATGAAGGTAAGCGAAGACGTAGCCAGTTTGTTTGCAGCTTATAGCGATGTCTTTCGGAGTATGGTCCGAACTTATAGTGATGAAACCGATGATCATAATAACAATGAACAGTTATATCTGTTGCTACGCTCTTCACTGTTGCCGCTTGCGCTCACTAGCAGTATATGCTCTAATGGGAGCGCAAGTACTAAGTGAATTTTCAAAAGTTCACTAGCACAAAACTATACAGTGAACACAGACAGCCAACAATCTAACTGATCCCACTATTTCGAATTTTGGCATTACTTTTGTAGTTGGCTTAGTTTGTCTTGGCGCAGGCCGGTTTGAAGGCGATTTCGAAGCAGATAGTTGCGTCAACACGACAAACGAGGATTCTCGAACTATCACTACGACAGTTACCGTCGATGAAAGGTTCCGTGGCACTAGAACAGAAGGGGCAAATAACACCGTTGCTAGGTCTTGAGGAGTCTAAATAAAGTGCAGTCTAAGAGACAGCCGAGCGCGACAGGACGGCAACGACTTTCGGTTTGGTAGTTCAACCGGCTAACACTGAAGCCTGCAAACCTAGGCTATGTGGGCAATTTAGATTGGCGAGAATAACGCCGATTCCTCCGGCGATCAGCAAGGGTGCGCAGAGACAGAGAAGGTGTCTCTAGACGATAGAAAACCTTAAAAAAAAAGAAAACTATAAAGGAAGCGAAGATCCGACTACGATCCGTTTATCACAATTATTCGAATAACTCAAGCGAGCGAGTGAGTTGTCGATGTTCCGGCGCTACTAGCAGCATAGGAGGCGCCGGCCAACTCCCGAGTCTTCGACTGCTTTTATTTCTATTATGGGAGAGGCCTTAAAGGCAGCTATCAAAGAAGCGATTTAGGGTAGGATAGAGATGTGGTAGCAAGGGCGTTCGTCGAAAGAAGAAAAATTGATACTTCTTTATTCAAGAACTCGACACGTGGTGACGTAGTCGGACCGAGTAAAGCGGCCTGAGAGGTCCGTTGTCTGTCTTTTGGTTGGCTTGGAATGGGTTGGATGTACATTGGTGGTACCAAGGCGTAAACTGAACTGCCAGAGCAACCGATAGCACCACCAACGTCTCCATGGCCACTGCCTTTGATACCCCCCTTCCAGTATATTCAAGGGTTTCGACACGACAGCCATCGTCGACTGCTACTAGCATTCAACAGAATTCCCGCTTCGGCCAACCCTTTTTGCTTGGAAGAAGCCGGGAGGCTCAAACTGAACAGAGAAGCGCTGGAAATGGGGATATTTGTCCACACATGGACTCCGCTCCAGTATCCTTCCGAAACTGTTCGATTGATTTACCTCCCTGTAGTATCACTCGTCGGTATTCGACGCGCTCACCTCCTAACGCTATCCGTATGCTTTAAAAGACATCGAAAATATAAGGTAAAGAAAAGGAAAATTGAGGGTATTGAGACGTTTCGCGAATACTGACTTAGTAACGGAATGACTGAGTGAGTGGTGCCAGGCATCAGCAGAGGGAGGGTTACACGGGCAACAATTATTCCCAAATTGTAACTCTGTTTACCTAAGACACGTACATACACGGGTAATGACACCGTAAAGAAAGAGTAGCTTTGTCTGTTTATTGGAGACATAACAACCTGTAAATTTTTGTCCTCCATTTTAATAGATTGGGCGTGTTATGGACTTACATACATTAACCGACAATCATTGTGGAGTTTGTGCTTTTTGTATATAGAACTTTTCTCAGAAAAAAAGTAGACGCTTGTGCGACATGTGTACTTATTGAACTCATGAAGCTCAGATGACATGATTTGGATGGCCAATGCGCATGCCTTTGGGTACGTTGCCGGGGTAACTATGAATATGCGGCCGCTGATGATTCTAATGCAACTTTAACAAATGGCATACGATTACCATACCATTTATATAAAAATATATTTTTAAAAAATCCAGATAAGAGCAATAAGGCCCATCTGAAGGAATGCCTAACAGCTAATTACTATACGTAAGAGAAAACAGAACTTACGCAGCTTGTAAAACTTATGAAAGAAATAACTACTGATAACAGAATTATTAAGTACATTTAATAGCCTATCTTCAGCTATATTTAACGCAAAGCAACGCCTATAAACTTGAATCGCATTTATTATCAAGCACCTGCCTCTAAAAGTAAAAGCTTTCGTGTTGCTGAGTACCTTTCTGTCAATTGCATTTGAATTGAATTCTCGCCCGTCGTTCTTCCACCCCACGGCTCGTGTGTTTTCCATTTTTCTAAATGGTCATCCACGATGGAATAATTTATACGAGCGTTATCTTGTTCCCTGGCAATTCTGCTATCTTCTATCGTCATCCGATTCTTCTTTGCAGTCTACTATGACACTGGAAAAACGGCATCTGCGAATAAGAGCTGAACTCTAACCTGCAACGTCACGGCATAGCCGGCGGTGCTCTGAAGCCTTCATATTCGTCCTATTACATTTTAGTCTAACCTATACCCCCAACTATGCCTCATCTATTGTTCGAGGCAAGACAAACTCGGCCGGTAGCGGAACTATTGTGACTAATAGTTTTTCTAGCGGCTGCCTTAGGCTCGCAACAAGAGCTCGTATCATCGGGCTAGGCTCGGCTACTGGTTAGAACAGGTATAAGCGGAAATACAAATCTCGTTTCGAATTTGCTTCACTCATGAAGCCAATTTCCATGCAGGGTATCGTAATTATATTGCTATGCAGACGAGTAAAACCAGAAGAAGAAGACGGCAACTTGCCGAAGACAAAACAAGCTACAAATATACGCTCGACTAAATTCGGTTTTTATAGAATTTGGCTTTAAAATCTCCTGATCTTTATATCGGTCGATACAGTGATATACTATAGTAAGTGTGATCCATGTTTACCTCTGTCTGAAGTGTTTGAAGCACAATGTATTTAATTAGCCTCACTTAATATTTCTCACTCAATAGCCGCTCATGTGGAGCAGTTTGCACCACTTGACATGACTGAGTGACTTGTAAAATTGTCCCTGTTAGCAAGAAATTATTAACATATGGTTTTTGTTTGATCGTTATTTTCTTTGCTCAACGTGACGTAGTTTATTTTAACTAATTTCCTTTGTGCTTCGCTAGAGGACATAATACAACAGTGATGGGCTTTTCTGTGGTCAACGAAGGAAGGATCAGTGGCAGAGTTGATAGAATCAATTATTTGATCCCAATAGATCTGTTTGTATCTCAGTAGTTCATCTGCCGGTAAACGGCTGTAGAGAATAGTCTAGTTTTTTCCAATTAAATTAGTCCAATCCAGTCTGATCCCTGTCTCTGCCGAGTATCCTTTGTGGTTCTGCTCTTTGCGTCCGTCACCGGAACATTATAGATGACCTGATCAGAAATTTTCAACAAGCAGGCACAGCCCCGCATTCTCTTTCCTGTAGATAACTATATTCCAGAAAATCACTAAATGGTTTCTTTTAGCAATAAGTCTTGATTATACAAAGTGTTCCTGTAGGGTTATCCTTGATGCATGCGACCTATATTTATTACTGTGTTCATCTGATGATTTGCGGGCTGATAAGAGGGAAAAAGTATTAATAGATGAGACGCCATAAAAAGAAATGGTAGCTGTTTCGAACAACTGAGTAAAAATATCCACTATAAGAATTTATAATATCGGGAAAAAATAACGGCTCGCATTATTTTGCAGTAGTTTCATTCAGAGCGTTATAAAAATCATTGTCAAATGAGCCGGCTTCTTAGACGTATCCGTGGTACCGTACGCAAGCAATGAGGAAGCATAAACAAACTGCAGTTTGTAAAGCTTTATCAACTTCTTCTAATTCCTATTCTTTTGAAATTACATATTAAGGGTAAAACTTGAAAAAGCAAAAAAATTGGACGTTAAAAGGTTTTTTTTATTCGAATTTCGTGGTGACATTAGTAGCAGGTATTACAGAAGTTTTTTCTTTTATCTACGACTGTTCTGATCAAAAGTATATATATATATATATACACATCTTTTAACGACGTTCAGATTTACGCATCTCATCATATCATAAATGGTAAATCGTAACGTTGGTCCTGAACAACGCACTGTTGTTGGGTGTCCAAACCTCACTTTTGTGCTTTCGTTCCTTTATATCCCCGGAGGGAAATCTATTACAAAAAAACACTGCATTTACCAACCGGTTTTATTAAAAACTTTTCGTTTCTATCCGTGATGACTCTGCAGATACTGCGAACATTTGTACACACCAAATTCGGCTTGCTTAGGTTTTTGAATAGGTTCCTCTGACGGTTCTGTCAAGTAGTCTTTACTTCTAGGAAAGATGCCTTGGCAATCTTCTGTCAAAACTAATAGTACACATGGTCGAACTGGATAATCCATGTTTCATCGTACATTTACTCTTAACGTAAATTTACCACGATTTAACTCTAGATGATAATAACAATGATACAGGATCGTTGAAATGGTGTTGAACATTTTAAGTCAAAATAGAGCTGTTATTTTTTCTATATATTTAAAACAATATTAGTAAGCTGAATATGCATTATTTTTACTGAAGATTTTCTTCCATTTTTCTCGCAACACGATAACTCTACCACAATGGAACTTCGCTAATATAAGTAGTAAGTGGAATAAGTAGTTTTTGAATCTTTTCATTGAAACTAAACGACCACCATTATAGCAAGTCGGCAAAAACCGTAACCAATTGTCCGGCAGTAGCTCGTGATGCACAACTTTTTGCCAACTCCAGCACATATATAGCATTACACATTTTTTTGATGTTAGTCTGGACTTTACCACAAGTTGTAGAACATATTTTTTATTTTACCTTTTTTTTTATACGTTTCATCACTCATAATCAACCGTTTTATCAATATTGGTACCTCTAAAACAAAAGCAGCGGAATCATCTTTGGAGCATTTTTGCCGATCACGTCCTTTTACCATAAACAGCACAAATTTTTCATGGGCCTGGCCAGCATGTATGCCTTTATCATGACAAAAGCGTAAGGCCATTTTTTTGCAGAAATCCCACTCATATTCAAGGCGCTCCATCTGAGACCTAGATAACGACATTCTGACGATGGCAGTACCTTTACTACTGTTAAATCTCAGGTTCCAGATGACATTAATAGCGAATCGATATGACTCATATTCATTGAGCTATGTAAGTCTAAAGCAATTTAACTAAAGAAAAACGCTCAATACTTTTTCGACGACCGACTAATATCTACATAACTTTGTACGGGACAATTAGTGGAAACGAGAAGTTCTTTTTTTTTTATAGTATAGAAAAGGTGAATGATCCTTTGCACGAGACCTATCGAACCCGCTAGCAGAGCATACAGCTTACGCCTGTTTTAAACATGGTATATCTATAGCTGTCAAAGACCAATATTATACATGGAATGTAATCATACGTTGAATGTAAGAATTGTTAGGTTTGTGAACTTACATACGTGCCACTGATCAATTGACAATCTACAGCTTACAATCGGAACTTGCAAACAAGATATCGTCCAATATTCCAACCCGCCTAAACCTATAAAACGTTTGTGTTCTTAGTGTCACGCACAAAGCCGAAATCATCTATCGAGACGTATATCATTTAACTAATACTTTTAAATGATCCCTGTCCAAACAAATACGACTACTTCCTGTAAGTGTTTTTAAGTTCGAACACAAGCGGAAGCACAAATGGCGCCCTCAGATTTGCATCGTAATTCACGTAAGCCTCATTTTATTCATAACCGTTCCATTTGTACGCTGTGAGTGGCTACAAAAACGCACGCGAAAAATACAAAGGTAAATAAGAGAGTACATTAGAAGCGTGAATGCGCACGCTCAATAGTCCTTCACCGCCGAGTTTTCCTGAAATCCTTCTTTTGACATCCCTGTGTTTCAATTGTCTGATTTCTGATCTTCCTTGTACATAACAACGTCAATAAGCGAATGGCATCGCTAAAGAGTCGTCTATCCCAACAGCCACTTATCCTGCCACAGGCTGTTATCAGTTCTACCGTCCAGGTATCCAGTTGCACGTTAACCAGGCGGACGTATTGTGGTTGACTTCGACCAATCATCCAATCTCCCCTTCGATGGTAACTCGGCTTGCACAAAACCTATCGATTCCTCTGGTACCCAACTGAATCCTGCCCTAAACCGATTCTTCTCCCGTCACAATCACTAAGAGCACTAGTAGTAGTTTAGCAGCCATTGGTTTTACTGTGCTACTACTACCCAAGTCCCATCGTTGAATTTCTCAGTAGACGGAATGCTGCCTTCCTGCCTTTATTTAGTAGTCGGCGGCCGGTCTTTTCGTTTCACCTTTTTTTTTTTCCTACAATGTCTATCTACGGTCGACTCTTGCTTTCTGCACGTCTCTGCACGCCCGCAACCTGCACGGCCACAATAACTAGCCACTTGTTTTTGCCACGACCGCTCTTCCAACAGCCTCTGTCGATATCTAGCTAGCAAGCTTTTCTAGAAGTACGATAACACGCGTCCAACTAGCAACATCAGCTGACTCTTTTCTTCCGTTGCTCGCTGATACAGCTCTCTTTCTCTTTCACGCTCCTCCTGTGGAGAAAGTTCTCCGAGTAGCCGCAGAGGATAGCCTCACGAGGCGGTGCTTGCCCTGGCTATCCTTCTTTACCCCGGCCAGCAAGCTCAGCCCTTCGAGAGTGGGCTTACAAATAGCCTAGGTCTCTTTTGTCTTCATTGGAAGAGAGCAACTGACAACTGCTTGCTAGCTAGTAGACACGTCCACATTGTCGAACTTCTGCAGCAGGAACGGGTATCGGACTTTTCTGGTACCCTTCACACGATAATGGAAGAAAAATCAGGGAATAACACGATAGAGAAGCTCAGCAGGTTCGTTATCGGTAAGCAAGCAACTAAGAAAGAAATGGGAGAAACAGCCCTTCTTAAGAGCATTCACTCTAGTGTCTGTTGCCGAAGACGGTTGTGATGCCCCCAGTGTCACGATTCTTCTAGTGTTTTTAGTCGACTAAAACCATTCCCAATTACGGTAGCCGCACGGACGCTGTCCAGAATAGGTAGCGATTGCTTATGATGAAAACCTCTCCTCACCCGATCCGATATTGTGTTTACCCTCGATGCGACATCCCGAAAAGCAGTCAGCTACTATGCAATGCATATGAAAACAAGTTACTAACGGCGATTCATATCAGTCAGCGTCCACTGTAGTAAGCATTCGTCTGTTTTAGCTTGTTACAATAACTGGCTAAGGTTCGCACACCGTTATGACTAGTCATGTTCTGTTCTTTTTTCTTTGCAGAATCGAAGACGTCGTGAACGATTTGCTTCGACACAGACGTTTAATACAGATCAATTGCTATGTTGAATCTGTCTCGTTTCGATATTGTGAAAATAAGCAAGCCAGGTTATATGAATCTATTACTGTGACATTAGTGGTGGTCTCTATGATGTTATTAACCCATAAATGAATTTGACACACCACAGAGGAGAATGGTGTAAATGTACCAAATTTACGACATTCATTAACACAATTATCGAGATAGCGATGTGGGTTTAATTCAGATGCGCGGAATACGCATTTCCAGACCGTAGCAACCACAAATGGGCTAGCGCAATGCTTTTTTTAGACACGAAATGGTTTGGTTAGAAACTTCCTTCATCTTTCATACCATACAAGAAACCCGTTATTTGTAGCTGAATTTCGAGGATACTGAAGTTGGTCTCTAAGAATCGGCCCCCTACAAAATTGGCAATCATTCTTGCAGATAGGTAAGTGTACTTTATATATAGGTGGTGATAGAAGGTCTATCTATAAATGCTTACACTGCTTTGTACGGGTTTACTTCGCAAATTAATTAATTTGGCCATGCAGGCCGAAGGCCAGTGTCAGGCTGTTAATTGTCATGTAATTTTAACAGATAACTAAATTTATCCGTTCGTTTTCGACGACGAACTTACTACATAGATACTGGTTGTAACAACGATTACCCGTGTCGACGCTATTGGTTTAACACGTGTCTAGACGAGCTCAGTACCTTTTTCTCTGCTCCTTCATGATTTGATCGCAATTAACGTACTCTGTTCACGTCTTTTGTCTATCTGTCTGGCCATGTCTAAGTGAACACTAAAAACTTCATCGATTTCTGCTAAAAGTATCGCTTGCTACTTCCCAATTCGAGTATTGTCTTCCGCATCTCTCAAAAAGAGTTAGACACTCAGATGGAAATTCGTCGTGCGTCCATTACTTGGCATGGAGTTGCTGCAACTCGCCCTTAGCGTAGATCGAACGGACACCGATGGCCCTGCGGCCTTCACAGTGGTGTCTCAAACCCGTTACAAACCCCGTCTGACTTGCGTCTAATGGCTCAATGCCAACGGCTAGCCAACGTTTCGACCGTTAAATATTTGATATCACGCAAATAGTAACATACAACGTTTGACATCTGTGTATTCACATAGCATACTGATGTGTGCGTGTGAAAAATGTCGTGACACGTGCTACATTGTTATAACAATAGAAGCAGCCGTGCAAAAACGTCGATCCGACCCCGGGGCAGTTTAGGGGGGTGCACATAAACGTTCCGTAAGAAATAATGCGAAAAACATGGTAACAAGGAAAATACATCGACACTTACAAATGTTCACCCTTGCAAATGCTCAGAAAGGTCTCGTCAAATACTCGGAAAGCAAAAAGCAACAAAATGGCAACGGGGAATGGGGTGCGAGGAGAGATAATATTGGAAATTAACTGTCCGATAACGTAACGGCACTATTTTACGTCGCCTGTCTCTGAAGGGGTCTAATTATGAATCGTGCTTTTACACACAGCGGAAGACGGGTTGATCGTTTTATTCAATGGTGCAATTGTGTTGCATTTCGCTGATGCAACCAGAGACAAAAACGTTGTCACCAGAGAGGCAACGGCGGCGTGATGATGTCGAAACGATAGGACTACTTTTTCTGTGACATAGATGTTTAGTTTCATTTCTGGCCAAGAGGATTAGCTATACATGGATCTAAATCTTATAGCAGATTGGCTTTAAGACTAAGTTGATACAGTTTTTCTGATCCTACGTTTGTACAATATGGATTTGTATAATTAAGTACAGCCACTCATTATACGGCTGCCTCACATATCCACTTGTGGCCGTCCCTGCAAGCTTGGTTTAAAAGTAATATTAAGGAAAATGAATTCCGAACCTAGGCCCAGGAAAACGAGGCCTGGGGCTTTGAGCAGTGAAGTCTGGCTCGTAGAATGCATTAACTTTAGAACTCCTCAAAAATACAAGAGATGGTCCTTCCATGTCGGTGTAGGTGCCGCCGCTAATCGCTAACATTAAATTACAGCTGAATATTCGTGAGCAATGTAAAATGTGCTACTTTTATCATCATAAAATGGTATTTTGTCGAAGCAGGAACTGACGGCGGTAATGAAGATTTGAACACGAAGAGTCATTCGAGGCAATAGATTATTTTGTCAAAGTCGTATTCCTTGGATACATTTCAAGTTTGACTGGATTTGAGGAATAAAGGATTTGTGATTCATGCGCTATTATTCCAATGCAGCATCACCCTATGTTAAGATATACTACAGGACTAAGTTCTATCAAACTCCTCAATTGTTTTATTGTCTCCTGACGCTTCGTAGTCGCGAGACGATATTGAGTTGCGAACCATTGAGGACTCACAGGCGTTAGGCCAGGTAGGATGTCTAGCTTAGCTTGGTTGATAATGTGGCATGACGCGGCTACAATTACCTAAGTCCATTAATGATGTGATTGACGTGAGGGGTAAGGGAAGGAACAGAAACAGCGAGCGGGACTGTTCCAGCCTCCAGAGCCTTCTAGAAGTTTGGCCGGCGGCTGTCTGCTGAGCTGGCTCGTTGTCTGTTTGGGTGTCACGTCATTTGCTGTAAAAGCAATAGTGCCACATACACACACTTCCCATACATACGTGCGCTTACCATACAAATAGAAGAAAGAGGACCACTAGCGCCCTTCTGCAATGGATTTACACAGCAACCGGATAGGGAGCCTTCACCAAGCAGCTCATTAAGTCTCAACTGAAATAACAGGAAAACGAAACGGTCAAGGGCAGGCATAGCACAACCAAGCCCCGTACTCCAGTATTAGCCTTCGACTGTCGATGAGTGGAGCGCGTGCCTGTCACCAGTTGGGGTAGAAACCTGTATTTATATGTAATTTGAAAGTTCCAGCCTCTCTGGCTTTGGTTTATCCTAACTCATCTCGCTTAGACAGTCTCCACCTGGTAGATGTCGTGACGGGAACTACTGAGGTTGGCTACTTGGTCTTTACCCGCATACATTCAATTATAGTAGCGGTGTACAACCTGTGCAGTCGACCAAGCTTTACAACCCCTCGCAGTACTACGTTTGTCGTCCGACGGTCAGAAACCTCGGGTAAAGGTGGAAAGCTCGTCCCAGTAGGCAAGGAGCTGAATATTGAAAAGCAACGGACTGACATTCACAGTCCACTAATACATGCACGCAATGGGAATCATTATATCATCAAAGGAGCGACGTGGCAATGTATCAAAAACAATAGTAAATAGTGTACGTTGTAAAAGGCGCGTACAATCTGTTAGAATTATGTTGAACATGGATACTGGGGTGTTGCAATTTTATGCTCTCGCCCATCCTAGCTGTTGACACTGCTATCAAATCTTTTGTGTTCCTTTACTTTCATCCTATACTATTACTCATTGATATGAGCCTCCTGTCAGGAACACTCGAACAGTAAGAACATGTTGTCCGCCATTACGGCCATTTCTGCCGTGTTGCTGGCTGTCCCTCCTCCATTCGAGCGATGAAAGTCCGCAGCTATCCTATGAGAAGTTTAAAAAAGGTAGGAAATATAGGTGATGTTTTAGAGTCCCCTTCCGATTTCACAACGAACCATGACCCCGCTTAAACTAAAAAGGGTCACGCCAGCCGTGCACAGGTGACGGATGCTCATAGCTCGTCCACGCCAGTCGCAGGTGTACTGCTCAACGCCTGCCTTTAGAAAAGACTAGTATCATGTCTTCCACGTCTGTCGCTTGTTGCATGCGGGGTTTATTTACTCCAGCCTGCGTGAAAAGCATCATACACCTGCATTGCTAAACAAACCGGTATTGTTCCCAGCTCTTCAGTTCACCGCTCAGCCATTCCTTTGCTGCAACTCACGGCTATGAAAATTCGTAATCTAGACATTGTCGTTGTAACGTGGAACAGAACTATGCCAATAACTGAAATGTACGCTGCGAGAAAACAGAAGGAGGCGTCCATAACCCAGACAGATGAAATGATCAAGGGGTGATCCGTATGGCTCGAAGAGTCATCAGACGAATGTCGAACGTGGTTCGCGACCCCTTTGCAGAAAGAAGGGTCTGAGGGAACTCAGTGGTTACTGGTCAGGGAAATAACGCATGCAAGAGAAAGCAAGTGCTCCCTACGAGACCTTGACAGACAATCAGCCGTCAGCTTCAAACACCGCAGACAGTTTGGGGGAAGTGAAAAACTAGCGATAGGGAGTTCGTGTTGGGGTGGTAGTTTTATGCTCCCGGAAATGGAACAGCGGAATAGAGTCCACGCAGTCATTGGTATTATTATCACACATATGTGTGCGCGTGTATGTCTGAATGTGTTGCAATGCGTGATTGGAAAAGGTGGGGTGAAACTGAAAAGGAATTGGTTTGAATCTTGCTGATATCGAAACATAGTCATGTATAAAAAGCGGCTAATTGTCTAAACATTATTTAATAGCCAGTTTAATACAAATCTTGCAACATGATTATACACAGTTCATGTACTTATCAATAATACCATGAGGTTTCATAAATACATTAAAATCTACCAGTGAGCCTGCCGCAAAACCCGCTATATAATTTAGCTCGTTGATAAGATAACCAGTAAAATACTATTTATTTCTTTTTTCATAATCAATTTAATGTTTTGGTTGTCCGTCGATATTCACGCATCAATTCAAATTCTACACTATCTATTGCACCTTTGTCAAAATACAGCGGGGTTTCTTCCAGTTCGTAGCGGATTTTCTGTTCATTTTTACAGCAGCATACCTATATAGGTTAGGTTAGGTTAGGTTTGGCAATTTCTTAATAAACTGAATCCTTTTCCAAAGAGCAAACCAAAAGCATATATTTATATAAGGAAAAGATTTGTACTTGTCACGTTGCAATATATGGGCTGTAATCATTCCAGCGGATCACATACTTGCATCGCATCAAAGTCGCGTTCATGGGAAAAACGTCACGGCATTGGAACGGACCACCAAGCGTCCACAGCTCGAACGCTTCGCAAAAACAAAACTGTACCTAACAATAATGTTAATAATAGACCAGTCAGAAGCCCTCGTCCAATAGCGTTGGCTCAGTAAACTTTAAACAACGCTAGTCTATTTAATACAGCGATTTAACTTTTATACAACGTTGTTGTAATAAGTTAGATTGTTCGCATACTAACAGGACTAGCCCAAACATTTAATAAAGTTAAAGACATTGTTTGTGTCTGCGCCAGCTCGAGCTCGATTTGATTATCTATTACTTTCATTTGGTTTTCATTAGAATCTTTCCGTTCGTGAGTCGAATTTATCAATACGGCGTTCGGGAATCTGGCGCCGCATCTATTACCAAAATACGGCGGCAGACGGCGCCGTTTTTGTTGTTTTATGTTATATTTGTACGCTTTACCATCGTTATTGTTTGGCCGTAATCGTATGCTGGTGCCAATGAAAGACGCTGCAAGTGTTTTGCGCCTTTAACGCAAAGCTATCGCAGATAAACGAAGGGGCAGGCTACTCGATGCTAGCAATGGCCGGCATCCTTCCATTGCCTCTCGACTGTTGCTGCACCGAAAACGCCACGCAAGCGAATCCTTGAGCAGGAGCAAGCGTTTAGGTCTTACAGCAACCGCTGGAAGTAGAAAAATTGGCCTTGCGGCTATTAGTCATAAGATCCATACCTGTTCGCGTACGCCTAAAACTAGAAGCTCTTCCTCGTTTGCTCACCGCCTTTCTCTTTTGCCCTCAATCCCCCTCTTCAATTTCCGCTTGTCCAAGGCATAGCTCTTCTTTTCTATCCACAGGGATTGGTGCGAAGAATTGGCGACTCGCTTTTTGAAGCTGATCTTCCATTATCCGCACTTCTGCTGCCGCCTGCGCTGGCGCTCCTTTCGACGCTTTCTAACAATATTTGAGCCACGTCAGCAGAACTTTGTTCTTTCCACGTAACTGTACGCAAGAGCGCCGCAAAAACTGAACGTTGTTCGACATTGCGAACCGCTCCTGTCCTAGCTAGCTACGATAGACACAATTTCTCAAGCGGTAGGCAATAAAACCATTCTCGTCGAGCGCGATAGCTGCAACTTTTTAATGAAAAAAAAAAGTGGCAAATATATGAACTTTAATTTCATTATAGCAAGCGGAGAGACACCGATGGGAGGACACGCCGGCAGCGTGTCCGCACGTTCGGTTTCAGGCGAAGAGCGATGACCCGGGAAATAAAAATAAGCGTTCGGTTTGAATCGACGACTCAACCTTGTGAGGCTTTTGTTAAAAGCACAGCTTTAAAATGATGAATCTAAGAAAAACTGTGAACGAAACTTACACAAAACTCAAATGTTCCAGTGTTTATTCGTGTTAATACGAATTTATTAAAGGTTGAGGTGATGGCGTTTTTTTGCCCTCTCTATGACTGCGTTTTTAAGGCCGCCCGCGAAACTTCTTTTGCCTTTGGACTTGCAAAAAGCTGTCCTGCTGTTTTGCAAATTACATATAGTTGGTATTATTACAGAATTCGTACATCACCATAATCCTTACAGCAGTAGCAGACACTTCCTAATAATCCATTAGCTTAACTTACCCATGCTTCTCTACTTCGTCTGTGCGAATCGCAGGTATACTTTGATAATCTTTGACTGCTTGTTTTTGCGCCTTGAAGACAAAAATTCGACGTCAGGAACAACGAAGTTTGCACAGGGTTATTGTAGAATTTGTAACAGCGGTCTCGTCCGGTTCCCTAGCTAGTTTATATACGCCATCGTCGTTATTTACCAAGCACGAAGACGGTCAAAAAACGACAAGGACACGGTAGCCTTGTTCACCCCGACTCACCTTTCACCCAATGAGTTCTTCACCGGATAAATTACCTATTTGTTGTTCTCTGTGGCAGAAGAATCTGGATGCAACTGCAAACGTGTTTACTGCAAAGACGGTGAAGGCCCACGATAAGTCAGAACCGACTGATGGAGGCGAGAGCTCAAGAAAGCACTCGTGACACGGTGGTGCATGAAACTGTTCTATCTAACTGTGCTGCCTAGCTAACTCTTCAGTTAATGTGTAGGGCGCAGGAGCTGGGTGGATCAGGCCACGTTTGTGTGAAGCGCGGTTAATACGGCCTTGTTGATTCTCGTTCTAGTTGATTGTAAAGTCAAGTAAACACAAGCCAATTAAAGGCAAACATACGAGTACTAGCCTAGTCCTGAGTGCAAGCTGGGACTAGAGAAGGCATGCGGGTAGAAAGAAGTCACACCACTGAACTGAGTAAGACGTGTGCCTAGGACTACAGAGCGTAGGATCCACACGTAAATAGGAAGACACGTCGAGACGGTAAAAGAGACGAGATCAAAATCTTAAAACTAAAGTCTTCTTTAGTTTTACGTCTCAGAACTGCTCTGGCGGAACCAAGAAATTGTTGATTTGAAATTTGGAAACCACGGTGACAGCAGCGTCATTTAGGAAGCGATGCGATAGCCGAGGGTACAAGGAGGCGCGTGTGCAACATAAAGGTGTGAGAATTCCAAGATTGTATAACAGTTCAAAAGTGTCAAAAGGATATGCTTACCAAGTCCTGAAAGGAAGAAATCATGATTTGTGAAATATTCTTGTAGCATCATATACACAATCTTCCAATAAAATCGTTAGGCATAGTGTGAAACATTGGATTCGTTTATCTATAGCGCCTTGTCTGTTATGAGGGAGCAAACCTATTATTATGGGTGGCACTATTGTATTGTTCAGTAAACTATCTGTGGCATTTGAAGTAATCAACCTTCAAAATTCTGCACGATCTATTTGATGAACTACACCCTCATGCACCTAAGTATAACGACACTGAGCTTACTGATATATATACCAACGATAACAAATATCTATATAACATTTGTATCTAAAGGGCTTTACAATATATACGGTCGGGAATAAAAGCGTCGTAGTTCGTCAAAATGTTTAGATGAGAATTGCTTGCTCGTCTGTAGTCTAGACTTCTGTTTTCTTTTTCATCGTATTCACAGCAAATTGGTGCATTTTAACGTATGCTCATGCAGGCGCTGGTTAGCTTGACTCCTGAATTAGGTATTACCTAGGTCATAAGTCAAGCAAAACAAAAAAAAAAAAGTACTAATCACATGTTTTCTGTAACTTTTTTGAGGCGAAATCAATAGCCAATTTAATCCGTTCATCTGTGGTTTCTCTTCACGTTCGGCGCAACGAAGACTTTTAATAGAAAGCTTTACAGAAGGAAGTGTCCTGGTTATAGCGCAGTATGTAACATGTTTGCCGGCTAAAGTAAAAAATCCATGACAAGATTTGAATCCGTGCGTAGACACGCATTGTTTCGCTACGTGAGCTGGTTGTCTGGGATAATGCGCAACGGCTTAGGTAGCGGAAGGAGAAAGTTTGCTTTTTTTATTATCACCGAATGCATCGCTTTTGGGGGGGGGGGGGGGGGGTGAAGTTTCTACGCGACACAGTTTCCTGTAGCCTTAGTGGAGCAATAGAGCAAGCCGACAATACAGTAAAAACCTGAAGTTCTGTGTCTGTTGATGAATTTGCTATATATGATGTTTGATCGCCCTTCAGTTTATCTGGTAATCGAAGTTGTCACAAACTAAGAGTAAAAGCCTTGTACTCGGAAGTTGTTGATCTGTTATTGAAACATTGCGCGAATCCCCGCTTTTGAGACGCAGATTGCGAGACAACCCCATAGCATACAGAGCAGTCAGTCAATAAGGCTAATGTAAGGTTAGATCAGAAGAAAAACCTGCATGACGTTCTCAATTTTTGTGGTTAATGTTTGTCGATCGAATGGCTAGATGTCAATGTTGGCATGGCTAGAATTAGATATAAATAAATCAAAACTATCTAAGTGTAAGACAACGCAGAACTGACAATTTATGAAGTACTAATAGCTACGATTTTTTTTTTGTCTGAAACTTATGATTTCATCTGACATTAGGGCAATCTAGATTAAGATAAGTTGGAATCGAAATAATAATCTTAAACAATTTTTGGTGATTAAATCCGATACGTAGAAATCAGATAGTTAGCGGACGCGATAAAGCTTTTCTTGCGTAGCCTAAAGTCTATATGTTAAGTAAGTATATGTCATTAAATATATTTCACTCTTCACTTATCTCTTATCCGTTAATATCTAACTAGACAATTTAATTCAATAGCCTAATGAAATATATAGGGGTGAAAAATTGTCACAACATACCTGGGGCTCGACCCAAAAAAAACAGAGCAGCATACGGGTTCACAGGAATTAAATTTTACCACCAGCACATAGCATAAATGCCTGTATCAAACAAACAGGAAAGATAAAAAATTAAATAAAAACGTTCTACCTATTCTGTACTACTATATCTTCAATGCACACATACGAAACGCGGCAGCTATTCATAGTGAGTGGTCATACGTGTCTCGTACCGATCAAACAATATTATGCCTGTTATATATTATATTACCGTCCGCACTGAGACCTACAATTAAAATAGGAAAACCTGACGCAAAACAAATCATTTCATTTTACAGATCGGAGGCCTAACTCGTTAGAGGCAGGCCCAATCTTAGTAAGCGCGAAATCTGGCTCTTTTCAAGAGAAACGAATTTGATTTTAGCTAAAATTGTACGAGGGCTACCATTTTAATGTCCATCGAGTATCTGCCCAATCGCTTAAATGGCGCCTACACCCAATCCAGGGACAATCGCTAGAAAGCTCAATTGTAAGTGAAACACAACGGTTCTTTGCCATCTATTCGTTCCCCCGTTCACTCCCTCGTGTCCAATACAGATATACCGCTCTCGCCTTGTTTCATGTTACCCTCTCCACTATAGGCGCAATGACGCCACACTGATCAGAGATTTTGTGAGCGCCCTACCCAGCCCTTTGCTACTGCGTTGGCGGGGGGGAGTCAGCAACCACCGTGTAACCGATCGTATGTTTTCCTAGCCGATGTTGTACTTTGTTCCATTAGGTCGGATTACGCTCTGTCGAGAAGAGCGGCTGTAAGGCCTTCGAAGATCCCTCAGTGCGGGTAGCTGATGTCACTCGCGGCAATCGTACGTGGCGTAGATACATGCGCTGCTAGAAAATGTAAGTTATCGGAAGTGTTCTTTAGGAAGCAGGTAGGGATCGGCGGGTGAGAACGTTGCCGTTTACTTTGACGCAAATTTGCCCAAGCGGCACTGAGAGGCAAATACCCCGCTACGCCCAACGGGGGGCGAAGCCAACATCCGTTGTTGCTGGGCATGTGAGCGTTGTTATGGTGCGACCGTGCAAACAACACAGGATTCGATACGGGATGTATAGCTGACATGCCATAGATCGCTGCTACGTATGGTTCCGCTTGGACTGGTCGACTGAGACGAGAACGAGGCCACCATTGCTGTTGGCAGCTGCATTGCCATTGTCCTCCTATTAGATTTTGTCCCTTGAGATTTCTTCACCAGCCCATTTTTGAAGTGGAAACAGCGACAGAATCTGTAGGTATAGGCAGGCCCTTATAAGGCCAGCCCTGATTATATTTATACATGGGACGATTTCTTCCCAAAACCAAACGAATATTTGTAGTACTTGCTGAATGATGTGAGGCTGATAGTTGAAACGGTGTTGGTCTTATGCCTTGTCGAGAGATGTTCGTTATATACGCCAGCGAAGCGAGATCGCGTACGCATGATCATGCTAGAAAGTATTTCGCTACTCTGATGATTCAGAAGTCAGCATGTGGATTAAAATAACAATAGACGACTTACGTAAACTTATGTCAATTAAGACAGAAATAGTAACAGGCAAAATGGAAATATCTGGAGCAGTATTGCGTATTAATACGATCTATAGTGAAGTCTAGACCATTCCTAGATCGTTTTGGAAAATACAGTCGACAATTACGAGAATTACAATGATAATAGTAATAGTTTTATCAACAAATTTGTAAGTGTAAGATCGCATTAATTTGCTTGCGCCTAACTGAGTTTAAACCAGAGATCGTCTGGTAATAATTCCCAGACGCTACCTCCCACTGCGTCCCGCGGGCAGTAGAAGCAGTCAGAAAACTCATGCGTGTATAGTTTTTTTTTCTTTTTGAAAAAATGAGACACATTGTACAGGCACACACTTAGCTTACGTTACATTTTACAGTGATTATCTAAACTGACACATGTTTCGGCATTGTCGATCCGATACTAGTTACATCGAACATCGGAATCCCCTTTGATTGCTTGCTAGTTACTGACGAAATCCTGCAAACACGACATGTTCTCATGCAACATGCTTCTCTGTTAGGAAATCAATTAACAGGACTGATCCAAACGAACTCCTATTGCTTTTTGAAACCACGTAAATACATAACTGGTCTTTAATATTAATAGCCCGGTCGTATAGGTCGAGCCATTTTCAATCTGCTGGGCTAAAAAACTCTAAACGAAGCGTGCTTCGAGCACTTTGTAGGAGGAATTAAGGTGTGATTAGATCTTGTGAGATGTCAAATAGACATGCTTCTCTTGGAGGCAAAACGGACCGAGAGTATACTTAGAAAATTGAGTGAAACCAGGTGATCAATAACTTGTCGACAATAGAATATGCTCTCAGGTATCTAAAAGGTAACCGTGTTGTTGTTTGTGCTGGTTGGCTATACAATATTTTCTGTACTTTTTGTTAACTGATGACAGCGACGCGGTAACTGATTTCAAAACCTCTTGCGATTTAAAACGAGGCAAGTATGCTACATTAGAAACATGAACTTGGAAGAAATTATTCCCAATATCGAGATTGGCAAAAGGCTTCCCAACAAATTCAGACTCTCAAAGCCTAACATAGGCACAATCATCAGTAACGATCATCTATAACTAGTCCAATAAATCCATAAAACCTGTATAATCGAGAAAAATTATCGTTTCGTTTCTATACTGTAGACGAAATCTAGCCCCTGTATTCAGCGCAGCTTGTTCGGTAATTCCTTGACACTATGCAACACCCCAAAAAGGAGTTCAAGCGATAACAATTGCATCATCGTAGTACTCTATTTAGAACCTATCGAGGCTGATCTTGAAGCGAAACTTTACACATTGAACGTTTAATAGCAATCCAAGGATGCCCTCTTGCGTTGGCCATCCACGCAAGTTTGTTATGTGAACGGCTGCCACCAGCGTTTTTTTATTAAGCAGTATCTTTCAGGCATGCAAATACTAGACGTACTAGGGAACTCTACACGAACCGTAGCACTTCGGAACTGAATCACACCTATTTCTGAGATATTGTAAACGTATACGGCAGAAAACCTAAACTTTAGAAAGCATATATGGAAAATGTAACATTAAGATTAATCTGGAAACGGCCTTGTATTGTCCTTGTTCACACTTATGGTGTTTTAGGTTTTTTGTTCTAATAATCTTTTCCGTATCCTTATCAATATAGAATCATATATTCATCAACAAGAAATCGAGACTTTTTAAACTGTTAAAACATTAGTTCATAACTTCAGTCCAGAGCATAGATAAGCTCACTGGCTAGAAAGCATAGTTTGATTCGGAGTGCAGCTTTCCAATCCACTTTATTTTAATGTTTATAATAAATAATGCATGCATTTTTTGTGATTTATTGCTCGCTGCACAGTCCTGATAGCTGATAGATCCGATGACAAAATATAATCTAATAATATAATTTAATTTAATAATAATAAATAATCTAATAAAAACAAACATACGTATGTCACAATGGGTGCATGTTTGCTCAATAGTTCATCACGTGCTATACAATGACTTAGTTCAGGTGATCGATACTGGCCTAATTCTATATATTATCATTCAGTCAAAATGTATTTTTTATTCTTTGGTACATCGAACCTACTTCACGAAGGTTATCATTAAGCTTCGCTGAAGGTATATAGATACTACGGGTCGTTCAACATACAGCGAAGACACGTGTACTAGTGTGATTCATACGTGCATATAAGAAACAGCCTGAGGCAACGTACGTTTGTCCGAGCTAAAGTAACTGAATAGGTAGAAAATTTGTAATGATACGATTACACGTTGACAAATAATCACGTCCTACATTCATCGGTTAACAGGGAACTGCTCGAACCATAGTCTATCTATAATAGGACACCACCATAGCAAAATAGTACCCTAAGTGACGTTTCCGATAGCATGGCATGAAGTCATCTTGAATGTTTCTACTAAGGTACACATACATTACTACGGTTCACTGTCTTGAACGTTTCGGGAAAATTAGTTCAGCCTGAAAAATCGAAAATTCTACAGATGTTTAGTTCTTGCCTTTCGTCTAGACCAATAGATTAGTTGGCAATTCCACTCGTAATGCGACGACTTTAGTTTGAAACGTTTCGCATCAACCTTCTCCAACAAAAAGTTAACTTGCGAACAATGAAAGAATCGCATGCCCACTACAAAACTAGTAAGTTCCTACTATACTACTGCCCTCTTAAAAAGTTTAACATTCAGCCAATCGAATAGTGTCCTTGGTTCACGCGCCCATAATCTGCTCCCGTCCTCTGGTCTTACCCGCCTCAACCGTTCCAAACAATAAAAACTGGCACAACGTCGATTCTTAAGCACTACGTTTCGGCCTACCAAGTGTTACCGACATTGTGTGTCGTCATACTTCAGGTATAAGCACTTTCTTAGGTTTTTGTCGTCGGCGAGTGCATGATTAGGCCGAAAACCTTTTTCTAATCACCATCTTCGCTGCTTGCTGGCTGTCAGGAACGACATGCTGCCTCAAGCTTCGTCGATAGTAGTCCACCGCTGTCTCTGGTCACATACGAGACAAACGCATGTGTACAAACGGCAGTCGAGAATCGACCTGGTTAGTGTTAATAGCTGGCCTACGACAGAACTGTTCTGGTTCGTTTAGACGTATTGGTTGTATTCAGAGTCAGCTGGCTCACTATGGATTGGTAGTAAGTTCACGTATGTAAATAGTAACTAATGAATAAGGTGGGTAGGCGGGTTTCCCTCTATGGCCTGGCAAGGGGGCAAGAACCGGACACAATATGTCCTCGCGAGCGAAGCGTCATCAGGAAAGCCGATGTACTGTGAGTGGCTTTACGGTTACCAATACCCCTGTAAAGGTGGGAACACGGTCGCGTGTAGCAGCCCCAACAGCAACGCTGGACCTAACTCCCCAGAGGGGTTGAAGAAGCTGCTAGGTCGACATAGAAAATGCACGACGCACTTGCGTGGATGCAATGAATAGAGGAAAGTATAGAGCAAATGCAGTCTAAATAGGAAGACGACGATCGGTGGGGCACATGTCTCCAGTGAAGGAAAAGATAAGGCTCAAGGGTAATGAACCCATTCGATCCAGCATATAATATAGTATCAGGTAAGGTGAACTAGCGCAAAGGTTCGTGAATTATCGCGATATACTGCTTTGTATAATTCGTAGTAGGAATGCTCCGATAATCAGACGCAAAGAGAGATAATATAAGGCGTAAGATTTAAATTATTTGCTTGATGATGTGTTACTTGTTCTAACGACACCAGAGTTATAAGTTATTTCAGATCATGTTTGATGCAAAATTATGTAAAACACCTTATATACAAAAAAAAAATATAGTACTTTACTTAACGTAGCACTTGTCGCGCTTAACCACGTTTGAGCTTGTTTTTCATACAAGACAGTATTACATTTAACACTACATTGGGACCGCTACAAGCTTTTGCAAAAAATTACGTAGATAAAAATTGCCGTAAAATTGGGGCAGTATCAGGTGATAAAAGTCAACAAGTGTTGGCCGGTCGGTTATAACCTTCATACTTTAACACATGCTATTCAAGAGAGACGATATAAGTTCCTTTGTCTCTGATGACCATACGCAGGTTCTTGAGATTACTGAAACTTCAAAATAGGGCATTGTGGGTTGTCGCCCCTATTCATACTCCGCATAGAACTTAGCCGTTTTCCTAACCTGAGGTGATTATCGCTGCTGAAAAGCCTTCTATGAAGGCACTTATGTAATCGTATGACCGTACAGAATGGCATGCGAGAATAACTATGGTGACTGATGCTGAAACCAACTGACGCTGGAGGACACGATGCAATAAAAGCTGAACCAATTGACCTGGGCATCGTTGCGTGGAGGGCTTTCCTTCTGTTCACGTCCCTCTGTTGTCAGTGTAGCTTGGACTTTTTCTTACCTGTGAGTATAACTTGGCAACAGTGTAGTATAGTTCAGTACTGGCGTTCCTAACAACTCCAGACTCAGATATTTATTGTACTTCTTATTAGTACAGCTTTTGCGCATATGGCGCGTTTGAAATATGCAGTGTTTAAAAATTAATTCATTTGATAAATATTTACCTTGGTGTAGCCTGCCTATATTCTGGCTGCATGTCTCTGTACAAGAACTTCCCTTGGAATTGTTTTCCGTTGTGCCAAACAATCTGCAAGCTTCAGCACACGTCTGCATTAGAAAGAAACCCAATTTTCCCATGGTTTTTTTATATAGTGACCGCACTGTAAAGCACTTTTACTTTGCACCAAATAAAACCGTCGACCAAATTCTACTTCGTCTCCGAGATTCCATGAAGGACTTGATATAACACCTTTATTCATTATGTATTTTATCAAGTTGTATGTTCTTGTATAAAACCACAACCATATACAATAACTAATGGATGGTATTAGAAAGCAGGATGGTACTAAATACGCAAAGCTCAAGGAATATGGATATGACTACGGTGGTACTTGTAGGTATAATATTTGAAACTTAAGTAAGTCCTTATAACCCTCTCGCCTTATAGTACTAGGCAAGCATCAATTAGGGCCGGACTCGTTTCTTGTAGCTACTTAATACGAACTCATTGCATCGAAATGCAAGATTATCCAAAGAGATATATTACCCAGCGACTTCGAACGGATAGAAAAACCTAACAGGTGCTTTTTGCCCTTTCCCTGCTCTTAGCCAGGCCCGTTGTACAAGGTTTCAAGCTGTCACCGTTTTGATTGTATATAAACTCCTCGACGCAAAACTTGATGACTTCGTTGACGCTTAATTACTGGCTGGGTACGGAGAAAACTAAGATAATAAATGTTATTCCTTTGTTCTGTCGAAAGAGTCTTAGCCTAGGCGTATTAAAGCTGTCTCGATTATTACCATCTAATTTAGTAACTTCAATTTCAATGGGCAGTAATGATTAAATGTCTATCATGAACGTTTACGTGCAGGTGGATTGTCACGTAGGATCTATTTCTACGGCGATAGTAAATGAACAATATGATAATAATACGTTCTTCTGTTCATCTATAAATTCACTTGAAGTATTTATCAGCATCTAACCTAACGGGTATGTTGAACGATACCAGATTCCACGTTGCCGTAACGTGTGGACCTCATAGTATCAGTTGAGCTCTTAGCTCTTATTGCTGTTTTTAAGCTATAGAACATATATATTACTTAAGGCAACAAAAAGGAGAACATCGAAACATTAATTATAACGAATGATCATCTAGTTTTTCGGATTCAAAAAACACAGACTCGAAAGGATAAAATAACCGACTGCTTCAAGATGAGCCTTTATTTTTGATATTCGTTTCAATCAATGAGAACTCGGTCATGAGCCTTAATTAATCGTCTCTGTTGTATCGGTGTGTTGTCGAGTGCTGTTATTTTGTCAAGTTAGAATGGGAACTATAATGTTGCAGATGGCTTCTCGATGTTTGTCGAATCATGGAAACGCTACTGGAAGTTCTCATGCGTTCGACCATGCTGACCACTGACCGAAGCGACGATGCCACAAATACAAGAAGTAGAAATCTAAACACTGGTCATCTGGGAATAATGCTTTCCTCTGAAAGTCAATTAATACGTCCGCTCCCCTAGATGTTTTTGTGTGGTTTTTTTTTTTTTTGGCGCGCTTCGATATAGGGAAACGAGTTTAATCACGTGTTTATTTTCCGTGCTAGACAAATACATAGAATAGTCTAGATACATGTTTTCCCTTGTTTGCTTCTGAGTAAATAACAAAGTCATTATAAAATTTGTTTTGCCTGAATTTTACTGTAGGCGCGTTTTTAACGTTATTGGATTAGTGCACATGTGGGCACAGAAGACCAAATTTCACTTCCGGGTCAAAAATGAAGTCTAGCTGTATGCCAAGTATTGCGCAAATACGCTTTTGAATGTAAACCAGGTGTGGCATAGACGTGTGAAACTTTCTTCGCCTGATTATGGCAAGCGTATGAAAAACTAAAAAAGTTGCAAATTCCAGGTCTTTTATAACACGCTTGCAGAAGAAAATCTGTTATAAAAAAAACTTTACAAGAGAGGTGTTTCTAAAAAAAATATGGGTCGATAACCGTTTACGAATCACCTTGACTTTTGTGCAGCGTTAATCAAGTAACGTTTTCATTCAATGGGGAAATATCTACACCTATAGCAGCTAACGGCTTCATAGGTCTTCTTTTTCCTTAGCTAACACTCAGTTGCCACCTTTACAGTACGCTTCAGTACCGCTACTTCAACACTGCTTCAAGAAAATACATCACTATCTGCTGTTGGCGGGATGTCTTAGAACGCACAGGCATCTATCGCTGTTCACAAGATTCACCTCCCCACGGGTGCGATGTAAATTACGCTGATAACAATCGCATTACAAAAGAACGCTAAATCCTAAGCTTGGGTATCGTTCATAGCTATTTTTCCTGCGTAGCATTTTGCAATCCCCGGAATTCTCCCAGTTTCGGATCCCTCGTGACCAGGTTTGTCATAAAAAACGACTAAGCTGGTCGGCCGAGTATTTGAAAAGCAAACATTTTCTTTGCAATGCTTTAAATCGTATCAGGCCAACTCTGCGTAAAGAACGTGATCGCTAAACAGCCCGTCACTGCCGCTTTCGGGGTTGTTGTTTCATGGCAACAAACGTCGCACACTCAATAATCAACCATTCCACCGTGTAGGGTATTATGACTCAGTTGGTAGCAAGAGGGCCTGCCATTGGAGAATCAGGCTCGGATTGAGTTGTTGCTTGCGAATCGGACCAACTTGGAGACGCGAAGGTTATAATACGACTTTCCCTAGCTTCAAAGTCTGATTTCCCTTTCAACACGGTAATATTAATGGCGGCAACGTTCATGATAGAACATGCTTCTGGATACGGCCAGATAATAATAATCTGATTGACAACTTGTTAGTTTGCCTAAATTATGTGAACCCATTGCGAATCAACCTGCTCAACTCGATTTGTCGACAAGTTTTTAGTTAACACTACGCTTTACCGCTACCGGAAAGATAAGCTTTGCAAGATATGAGTACAGCAAGTAGCGTACACAAGTGATGTCTACATAAGAATACAAACGGTTGATGTTTTTAAGAGCGTGGTATGTCCAATATATATGAAGAAGGTTGTTCTGGCCAAGGGCGAAAATACTTTCCTCTTTGCCGCATCTTTTTTAAGCTCTTCTCTGTCATCGTTTACGGTGTCTTGCGACATGGCACCGCAACTCGATCCAAGCATACAGGCGCTCCTTTGCTGCCGTCTCGGGCGGAGATTTACGATATGGCATATTGAAGTGCTGGTTACTTTCTAAGAAAGCAGGGTACGGCAGCTCTGCGCTCCGTGCGTTCCGCAATTGCTATGTTGATTCGTGTATGTGGTGTATCTGAGCCGACCGCTGTGTGCGCGCATTTGTTAGATCCAAGTCGGTTTCAGCACTCGTTTTTTCTCTCGACAAATATCGGATTTGTCAGCAACGGATCACCGTTCCCGCCGGCATGCTAAGGGGATAACATAATGCTATTGCAACCAATCCTATTTCTGTGCCAGTACAGGCTAACGGCGTAGCTGAAGTGGGGCTACAAGCAGCCCGCCTTCTTCATTTGCTTAACCGGAATCTACCGCCCTCGGTCTCTATGCCCGGAAGGGAAAAGCTCAACCTTCGTATCAACTGTTAAACCAAACACGGCATAGCGTAAGTGGAATCCGGTCCAGTCCGTTGTCGTTAAATGTCGCGCGGATCCACCACTAAGGTAGTGTTTGCCGATTCGCGCCATTTTTTAGGTTCTACATAGTTTAGTCGAAAATTGATGAGTAAAGAACGCAAAGCCAGGTAGTGTACCATATCCTAGTTTAGAGATCTTACTTTTCTTCTTCAAATATTCCACGTTTTCTATGCTACTCTGGGGAGGATAACAGGTTTCCAATTATCGCCGGAATAACGTACGCAATGTGACCCTCGATTAGTTTCCTTTGCGGAACTTCACTTAATGAATAAGTAAACCTTGTAGTCTTTCAATTTAGCTCTGCTCCTGTTGACCTCGTATCTTCCTTCATCATGAATGCCGATTGAAATAAGAAAAGGCGAACGAAAGCTAATTATAAATATTGATAATCGGCTTTTACATAATTTCAGAGTCTTTTTCCAGTGTTTAAGAAGGCTGTGTTGCTCACCTCTACCCATCCCGGCCGTTCAACACGACATTCCCAATGCATACTTATCTATCAGACGAGCAGTTCTAAGTTTTGCTTGTTTTTACGCCTACACTCCAAGAGAGCCTAGATATCATCTCTTTTAAGTATGCTAACTCACTCGGTGAACCCGTTCCTCCTTCCCAATCCTAGCCAAATTTAGGTTACATAAAAAACGTTGGCAGTTGATATAGTAAAAATATTACTAGACAATTTTTCTCAAATGTGTGGCGTGAGGCCGATTTCCGAACTACGGAACGCCGACAATTTCTCTTCTATATACGATACGTTGACATTCGTTGTTTTGGGCATGTTGCAGGGGCAATACGAAAGTTCCGTTTCTGTTGAATGGTTGTTTGTTGTCCACGATCGTAAATTTATTGGTTGAAGTTTGTTGTCTTCAGTTTCTAGTTCTATGGCCATGTTATTCTTCACTGTAAATCTATTGTATTGTTCGTTAGAATTTTGTATTAGCATTGTAGTGGATGATTTAAGCTGCACGCTGTTATGAACCGTCTCGCCCTAGCTAAAAAATAGAAATTACAAATCAATGAGGAAGTAGACCTTAATACTTTATGCCAAAAAAAAATCAAACATTGACTTTTCGCTAAGCAGTCGCTGTTCATCAGATGCATAGTGCATCCCGAATGTTCTTTGTCTTTGTCTTTTCCAACATCAGTCAATTATGATGTTCTCGTTTGGACTGCGTATAGGTAACGACATTTTTTAACTGACACCAACTAAAGAGAGCATAAATTAAGTTTGACTAAATTACTTTTCAAGTTTTCTCCTGAATCACCATAACCGGTAAACAAGCCGTAGATTCTTGGGAAATGTAAACTTTCCCAGTTGGTAAAGATTAAAAAAAAAGCGTAATATTTATGTATTATTGTGTTAATATAGTGATATTGTTCAGTGGCTGCTGGGTTTTCATTGCCAATTTAATAAATGGTCGCCTTTGTTGATGGCCATAATGAAGCTGGTACGACGGGCCGGCTTCATGGACTTCGCATGTAGAATTTGAACATCTGTGTAAAAAATTTTACGGAGACTTTTTTCAAGGAATCGCCTTCATAACAGGCAGCTCATAGATGGGTTACACATCTGTTGACGTACGGTCTATTTCAGATAGCGAAAAGGACAAGCCATGCTATAAAGCAGGGGATATTCTGATTAGCGGATTAACACTGCCATTGAGTGTGCGGGCGCAAATAATAGCTATTAAATTTTCCATAAAGTGGTTATCTGAGACATCAGACCGTAAAATGTGTAAAGGGGGTGCAAGAGACGTTACGCTTGAGGAGGAAAAATATCACCAGTATGCCGATAAAGCCGGAAGGACACATCTATAAGCGACAACGGCGCCACTAGGCCAAGCATGAGTACATTGCAGCTACTACCATCGAAAAAGGCTCCGAATCGAAAAGCTCTGAGTTATTGTAAGCCATAGATCAGTCAAGGACAAAGAGCTCTAGCGAACATGTCTACGCTGATACAAGCCGGCGAAAATCAATTACATTAAACCAAATTAAACACTTACAAAATTACATAAATTATGGCATTTGGTACGTTTGTAATATATGCATGGTAATAGGTGTTTAATACTAATTGGAAGTGCGCTTTGAGTGATGCATCTGTTAGTCCTCATACGGTTATGCGCAAACGTCTCATCTAAGCTCACATTTTTCGTCCCCTCTGCGCCCACTGGCCTGTATTTATTACCGTCTCTATTTATTGGAACGAATAAATTATTAGTGCACTACTTTTCATTGGTTGATTAGCATTTTGAAAAACTCAGTCTGCTGAGATTGATCGACTTTTTACAGTTGAGATCATGGCTTTTATCCACGCTTCCTTTTGTAGAAATGTTGCTTGAGATGTAGCTGTCTCTGTCTACACGGGAAAGAGTTTCCATTAGGTTTTTTTGGCGTGTACAACCACCATAGACCGTGTAGAGCATACATATAATACATTCCGATATGATATGGGGTGCGCTATTACAAAAACCTAGTTTGCTGATGTAATGCCAAACATGGTGACTGAGCCCAATGGCGGCGATAGGCCCAACGACGAAGACTTAGTGTACCTAAACCGAGTTACAAGAGAAAAACTTTGGGCGGTGCGTGACTGCAGCAACGGCACTAATAGAAACAGCTAAGAGGTATCAGCCCTCCTTGTGTCTGCCGTTTGCGGCGAAAGTTGGGTTAAACAGGTGTCACAAAATACATCCATCAGGTAGTAAGCAGTAGGTTCGGGTCCCTTAAACAACGTTTTTTTCTCAACTAAATTTGCTTACCGACATTAGACCATGCCGATATACCGGCTAACTCTAGCGTTCCACCCGGACCCGGATGAACATAGCGAAAGCGGACTGGATTTGTGCAGTCCGTCTTCGGCTACGCTCACTCGTTGAGGAAAAAGGCCATTCGTACTGCTAGTACGAATCTGCTAGTCTACTGGTAGTATTTCGACGGTTGACGAAATGTCACTGGTAGAGCGGGCAGTCGGACATGTTCCAGAGAGCTAAACAGCTGTGTTAGGCTCATGGCTTGCCTACCTTCTATGTTTTCCCTGTTCAGGTTTATTCAGTCTTTTCTGCGTCCTGCTCTATGCCAGACAGCAACAAGTCCTAGTAGTTTTCCCTTTTCTGCTTTCTACTTCATGTGCCACCGCTAAAAACTTAGCCATCTTAAGCTCAAGGACTAGTGCCTCAACAGTCGCAGCAGACTCGACAATAGCAACCTGCTGCTGTTGTCGACGGACATTCGCGCAAACGATGAAAAGCGACCAGAAGGCCTTAATACGACGACCGATTTCTCTCGGTGGGTCCTATCTCTGTGCTTGTTTACGTCCGTTTGCTTTTGTTTTGCCCATCCCATTGCACATAAGGCAATCGTCGGAGTTCTAAAAGGAGAGGCAGTGAGATCACCATCGCCGACCGAAAAGCGTACTATATGACAGGTGCGCACAGGCGGTTGGCCATCCACTGGTTTCCTGTTTCCATATAAATAAGCTAAAATATCATAACATGAAATACTTCGATGTCATAATAATATTGGTTAGCGCTGACATCGCTAGTTATATATAGCTAATCAGTAAGCGAAGATCCAAATATATCTATGCATGAAAGCAGTGTTTTCATTCCAAATATGTTTCAAATGGATAAATGTGGCAAGCAATGACAAACTGCAATGCATCCACAATATTTATTTATTATAGGAAAAAAGAAATCAAAGGTTCTGTTAAGCACTCCTATCTAAGTTTTTAAATATATACAGTAACGTCATTCTATCTTAGGTCGGCGATCTTGGCCGCTCTCTTTGTTGTGTCTCCAATTCGTGGCAAATGAAATGTGACTATGACTCTGATTAACAGCTGTGTGGCCCTAATTAACCCAGAAGATATTGGCAGGTTTCTCAGTATCATAAAAACGTAGTTCTTGCAAGACTACTGTTTCTGTTATTGTTCTAGCTATCGATTCTGGCTGTAATTAGTTGCACCATATGGTTAGTGACGTAAGAATAAGCACACTATGAACGTCCGGTATTAGTAGTGAGCTGATCTAAACAATGGTTGTTGTTAAAAGCAAGGTAATTATTGAACTGCAGGACCGATGGTCTCCTAAGTTGGCCATCGTATGTGCCTAATAGTGGGAGAAGTAAGTATCCAAAAACGCTTATCTAAGTTGGCTAAACAAACGATAAGATCGTCTTATCATCCATGTACGTAATATTTCTAATAAGGCACTATTTTCATTTTTCATACCGTTCACTTATTCAAAGTTAGGTCAAGATTAGTTATTACTGTTTACTCAAAGTTAGTTACTCATAAGCTCTTTTGTAATAACGCGACCCTTGTGGCTACCTTCGGAGCCGTTATGCTTATTTATCTGACTGGCATATATAATCAATGAAATTGCTATTGAATAGCTACGCTCCTCGAATTCAGAGGATCAAATTGAAGGGCCTTATGTTGGCGTGCCTTTGTAAATATCTGTATATAGTGTATATGTGTGTGTTACGTGCTTACATGTTCACCGCAATCTAGGTCAGCTAGCGACTGTGTGGCCTCATCTTTCGTTAAGCGTGAACGAGTTTTTCTTCTTTTTCTTTCCTGAACGTGACTTGAGTACAGCAGAAGCAGCAGAGAGGAAGTATTTCTGTCGGAACAAAATCTCTCAGCAACTACCTTTTGGGCGACGGCAACTGATTCTTACGATGTCCACAAGGTTTCTCGAATCGACAAAAATCTCAAGCCTTTTTTCGTCCTTGCTGGTTCGTTCGCCTGCGATTGGGTTGCTGGAAACCCTTCATCGATTCTAGTAGATCTACAAGAGGAACGACGATAGGAACGATGCTGCCGTCACCACTGTTCGAATATCATTGCGGACATTCGTCTTACGGATGCTTCCTCTAGGTCGACATTCTTCCTGTAGACGTTGCTGGAATATAGCATCCGCAAGAGGATCCCGAAATCCATATGGCGGCCTGCTGATCCAGCCATGAAAAGTCGGGCATGTCAAAATAGCCTGTGTTTTTGAAGCGGTTATGTAGCATGAGAGCCGAGATGAGAAGGAAGGATGAATCAACTTCCGCAAAGGTGAATCAACGATACATAGCAGATAGCAGAGAATGAACTTGCGTTACAATGTGCCTGCTTTCCATAAATCTAGCAGACTATAGTCAACAAAGAAACCGTTGATGGTACGAGCATCACACCGGCACCAACTGCAGCTGCAAGGTAACAGAGCGCCATCATAGACGGATTTCTCACAGCAATTGTAAATCACCCCTGGCCAAACAGACCTTCATCTTTTGTGGAGCGGCTCGTACTTGGTTGATACTGGTCTCATCGGCAACAAAGCTTAAAATTTTGTAGAAATTTCGAAGGAAGAAAGGTCGTGCATATACCCACCGATGCTTACTGAGGATAAATACTGTCTTGCTTCTCATTTCTGTTTCGACAACCTTTTCGGCATCATTTGACTCTCTTGGGATTGAAACTCGACAGCCCGAATTCCCGTCGGGGCTCGTTAGACTTCTATGGCAGTTGAAGCCAATCTTATGCGAGGCGTTCCCGGTAGACTCTGATTGGTGTACGATATTTTAAGACAACGTAGGTTTTTTTTGTATATAGGGAAGTCCTTAGCCGAATATATGCAGAACAAAAAGCTAAGCAAGAGACAAAATAAAATAGGTTATGGTCTCATTCGGTTTGCATTGCTCACTGCACGTATGATCTCAAAGAATTTATCCTTTTGAGGATTTTTTTATCTCCAATCTATGTCATCATAGGCACAACTTAGAAACTTGCATGCACGTGAACAGCTATTCGAGATGGAGACCATTCCTTCCCTAGACGAAGAGCGAAAAAAAAATAGAGAGCTTAGAAATTTGTTGTTAATTAAAAAAAAAAAAACAAAAAAAAAAAGGTAATAGTCGGATACATGCACATTCGAAAATCATAGTGCAACACAATGCTAATATAGTGAACAAAAAAAATACAACAATTAAGTTACAAATGAACGACACCGTATAGTTGCCCGGTCCCTAAACTATGCTAGGCAAACCACTAGGTTAATGCCAATCTCTCGTACTTTGCACTAATGCTATAGGTACATCATTTAGCTGAAACGATTACTAAAGCTGAAAAGCATTCTGTTAAAGATCACAACAGGAACAGAATGGCTGTCTTAAATGAAAAACTTTATTTAACAGGAATAACTGACAAATCTATATTCACGGGAAACCAATTTGAAATAATTAGGTCTGCGAGCCAGTTAGCGTCAAGTAACCTTCGTAGGAAGCCACGTCATGAAAGATGTATCCGTAACGTTTGATATCACTATCAATAAGTTGTATTCACCAATTGCTGACACAGACAGCGCTGGTTTTACCACTGCGGACGGAGTGACCGGCTCAGAGTGGACTAAGTCAATTTCCATCAAATTATTAAAAATGTCCGTATGTATCTCTACAAGCTCATGGACCTTATAGTTCAACTAAATTAGAGCTGTCACACTGACGCTTGCGGAAACTGATTTTTGACAGAATACCTCAATAGTATGAATATGGGGTTACTTTTACAAGCTACAGCCATAGATGGCAATTTTGCGCCGCAAATATATATCAAAGTCGAGTTATTACTTAAGGCTTAGCATAAACAAATGCTTAAATTAAGTAAGTCTCTCAACGGTTCTGGGCTCATTATGATAAAAGCAGCCAATTCATTCTCCGGCTGATAGCAGCCGACACCGAGCGCCCTGTCCATTATTCTGAAAAGCAGACATGTGACTATAAAAACTTGTACGCTTCTCATATGAGCGTACGATGAAGAAAACTACTTGAAGAACATGCGAACGAAGCGCATAGCTTGAACGGACGCCTACAGAAGGCGCGATAATTTAAAATCAACATTACACCAGTAGAAGTATTATTTATAGAAGCAGAATAAATGAAAACTATAGGTTGAATCATCATTGCGGGTTTTATCGTCTTAGTCAAAGTTTATCTTAGTTGACTGGATAAATAGCGTCATTCTATTGACCTAGGGAGTCTTGTCATGTGTGCCTATGAAAGACGGTTCTAATGTTCTCTCTTTGTCGAGCTCTACGTCAGTCATCAGTTGAAATGTTACGATGAAGAACAGCGCATTCTACGTAGAATGGAACGGTAATTACCCAACGAATCGAGGAAATGTCTTGAAAAAGCACCAGTCTGAATTCCAGCTTGCTCTGCTTCACAGTTTCCGTAAAAAGCAAAAGGAACCAGTTTTCTATACTCGAGGCTACGTAATATTTGATTTCTAAGCCTGAACCGATATGCCCTATTAAATTATATTCTGCAATAATACCAGTAGGAATAATTATGTTCCGGAAATAGTATCAGTGGTTGGAAGTAATTTGTTACTAAAAATAGAAATATGCCGATTACACAAAAATGGGTTTTTCTATTGAACCTAGGCTGGCAAGCATTCGTGTATACCGCTTCTGCAACTTCCGCTAGAGCGTGGACGAGGTAGTAAAATTATACAACTAATGTATGCATTTATGCGTTTGTTACGTTCAATGAATAGTACGTTCGCGCTGAATCTCTTGGTAATTTTGAAAGGCGCTATTTTAATCAAGCTATCGAATGAAATGCTAATTTAGAAACTAGTTTTTGAGTACGCGATGATTGCGCACTTCCCCAAAATTACGGATATTAAACAAGAAACCCCCAGAGGTACGCGAAGGCACGACATTGAAAAATCCTTTGGGACGTAGTAGTTGATAATGTCATATAGAGAAAAATCGAATCTTCCGGGTATATTATATTGATCAGAAATAGAAAATAGAACATAGTGTTGGGCTTGATCGCACTTCACGAACAGGTTTCATTAGTGCGATGACTCGAACGGTCTAAACATCCGGTGATCACTAGCAATTGCATGGTATAGCAATTGCATGGGGAGATGATGCAACGTTAAGCGAAGGGACTAGAAGCTTCAGTTGAACAAACGGCAAACAGCAGATTCGTATAGCGCAAAGTAATCATGGATTGTTGGGGTGCCTCGAAGGAAGATCGGCTGACCTTCTAGTCAGTCTAGTATTTAACTAATATATTTATGAAGCTCCGAAGGAAGTGAGTAGAGTCGAATGTTGTTACATCATTTTCGACTCTGGGCCAACTTTTCGTGGTAAACATTTTAGCGCTTCGTTATAAAAGCGCTCAGTTTTCCAAGTATACTTAACTACTTTTTACAATGATATATTTTCCAATATACACGCATGTTTTTCATGACTGAAACACGATCGCCATCGATCTCTGCTTACGGTATTCCATAGTGGCTGCATTTGCAGGATAACAGTCACCGGTGCCGATCGTTAAGCAATTTACCCAATTTCTATCAGGAACAGCTACAAGTGTATAATACAGATCAATATACTGGGTATGCTCAAGTTACTTTTTAAGGGTCTGCTCGTATCTTCTATCTACGGTGTTACGCTGGACTATCATCCCTTTGAATGAATGACATTGTCCACATTCGTATGATCATCACGATTTGACTGCTTTGTGATTGCATTCATTCTCAACTAAGAAGGCTACCCTCCGGTCGTTTTCATCTTCGTCAGTTCTGACGATCTGTCTAACTCTCAAACACGATGTCCCCCTTTCGTTTTGGGACCAGTTGGGTCACGTGCGCTCCCCAGCACAACATACGACACTCAATTGAGTCGACTGCCTAGCAGACATCGTACGATCTTATTTTTTTGCTATATACACAGGCCCAACTTTGCCTTTGGCTTCTGTTACAAAATGTATGTACCCCACTTTCTCTGTCGTGTGTGTGCTTTTCCGTTCCGGCCGTTGCAATGACGCATCCTTTCAACACATATAGTATTATGCTGCTATAGTAGATGTATAGCACATTCGGTAACCTTATGACATTTTTGAAATTCTTTTCTTAGCGTGGCGCACGCTCTCACGTTATTTAGCTACACGTTCTGGTTTTTGCTCATTCTGCTCATTTTAAGAAGTCGTTTGACGCGTTTTGTCTACTACAGCGGTAGTGATGACGACAGCGACATAAGGCTACATTGACTTACTTCTATCGGAGCAGCATACAGTAAGTCGTGCTACTGTCCTAAACTTGACGTTTTTACCTGGTCGACTGGATCTCTATGTCCTTCGTGCATTCGTGAGATCCACATGGGCTCGCACAGCGGGTACGTTTTGCAGCCTCTTCTTGGCTGTTCTAAACGCCATACTTCAACTGCCACAACTTAAAGGAACCTACAGCCGCTGCCGCCTGAACTCCTACTGTTGTCACTGGTACTGTTATTACTAGCGCCGTTACCGCTACTGCCCTTCATTTCGCCCCTTGAAGACAAATCCGTTTTTTTCTTTGTTAGTGAGAAAGGGGACGAAGCAGATGAGGGAGCTGCTGTAGCAGGCTATTTTTCACCATTGCTACTCAAGGAGGTTAATACAATTGCGTTTACCCGTTAGTTGATCAATGGCCTACGCCGTTGAATCATATTAGTTTTGTCCATCAACCTTTTCTAGTTTCAATACTCGGGGTGCACCGAGGGTCAAACCATTGCCCTGGTTTAGGTTTTCCTCGAGTTGCTCTGAGTCCCAACCTTCACTCGATACAAATCGCAGTAAGTATTGCAGCCGTGCGATGACCTGTTGCCTATTCAAATGCGTCTGTCTCCTTCGTCTTCCTTCGATTAATTTTTCGTCACCTTTTGAAATGTGATGTCCTGACGTGGTTCAGTCTGTGTAGTGGATATGAACCCTTTCGCCCCGTCTTGTTGCGTTCTTTTACACTTTCCACTTGGTTCCTAGTTCATGTTCTCCTCATACGTCCGCACAGGCCAAACAGGCCGCGAATGTCCGCTGACGCCCGTCTCTATGACCGATTCGCTTATCCCTTCCCAATCGTCTAGGAGCTTTAGGGTCGCGGCTGTTCTCGTGGTTCATGAAGGCGAACGAGAAACGGGAAAAAGGGCTCTTGTATTTGATTTCAATCAGTCGATGCCAAACAGCGACTGGAATAAGGGCCGACGGAAAAGGAAACATAGTTCTAACCAGAAGTATTATCAAATCCATTGTATGATACATCTTTTAGCATCAACTTCGATTAATTATTGTCCGAACGATATTGGACGGATTTCTACGTACCTAGTTTTTAGTTTTCTCTGGATAACTAGAAGCTACAGTAGTAGAACAGGCATTAATTGTAGAACTAGAAGAGTAGCATACAGACATATAGAGGCATTTGGATAAGGTTTATGATACAGACGAACGTAAGCTTGTAGATGTGCGTGCATCTATATAAGCGCTATTTTAGTTCAGTTTCGCCCACTGTTCTCTCGAAAAATTGCTACTTGCTACGGAAAGATTTACAGGTTCCCTCCATTGTCAGGACCCAGCGCTTATAGATCTTACAGAGTCGTAAAGTAAAAGAAGCTGCCGTTACAAGATAAAGCCTTCGGCTCATGCCGAAAATTCATGTGTATGCGCGTTGAGGAAGGGGGGTCATTCGAAGGAGGGCGGATGTCTTATTATTATGTCTGTTATTTATACATCTGGCCATTAGGACTGTGACAACTAGGGGCCGATTTACTTTTGAAAAGCAGAAGTTGAGTCGGATTTGGAATAACGTGGAACGTTCTTTTTTCAGTACAAAAGGATGCTAGTCGCTGCATCAATACTGTTACCACTAGGATGACCATTATCAGAAACAGTAATCTTCTTCCAATTTTTCCCATTTTCTTTGGATTTTTCGTTTCCACTTTCCGCTGTCAAGGTAACGTGTACCACGTACTTCGTTGCACCATCGGCTAATAGCAAATGCGTGCGGATGTGGTATGGTTATGCTGTGGTGATGGTGGTCTTCGGTCATTGGCTTTTAGCCATAGCAGACCAAGCGTGCCCGTCGTATCGGGGGCAGCGTGTTTGAAGCTGTCTTTCTGCTGGCTGTTCCAAACTATGACACCGTGACTCTTCTTTAACGCTGCTTCTGTTCGGTGACAACCCCAACATCCAAAGCGGCAATCTGCCTGGTGGACGGCCACTAACTTTCCCCTTCCCGCACCTTCTCTTTAAATCCACTCTTCTCCTAAAAGGATCTCCATTTTTCGCTCTTTCTCATTTGTCCGTTCCTTCTTTCTTCAACGGTGTACCTCACGGAAAACGCGTTGCCCGCTTTCGCTTCCACACCTCCGTCATGTTCGGTCCATGGCTGGACTGTGGTGGGAGCCGACGCCACTCTTAAGCCCAATTTTCGCGTCTCAGACTCACACCCTTGCCCGCTGAAGTCGTTTTTACCCATACAATCCCTAATGGGTCGGTCGCTTCCTTTGTGCTGGCCGGTAGATCTTGTTTCCTCTGGTTTGGTCCACAGCAGGCAACTCAGGACATTTGCTAGCGTCTAGTTGTCTGGCTCGATGGCTGTTGCCTGCTCCAGTGCTCTACAATACGGTTGTCCCGTTGCACACAACGATGTACCAGCGCGCACGGAGACGACCAGCGAGTGCCAGGCAAATGCCGGATGTGCCCAGTGTGTAGACCGCCAGGCGAACAGCCACAACGGGCTTACTGCATAAGGATATCCTGGACAAAACTTGCTGGTTCACCAGCAAAGGCAGTGCTCTTCGGTTTCCCTACTTCTTCTATGGCTGACGGTTATTTTCAAGGCTTCGATTTATTACTACTAGAGCACAACAGTACCTGAGGCGGTCTCCCAAAGCCACGGAAAGCACAAGCAGCAGCAATAGTGAAATGATGGCAACCTATCTATGACCCGCGATGGCGCCGCGCGCGACACGTTTGCTCCCGCCAAAGGGTAACGTCAGCAGGACAAAGAATGCCATGCGGACTGCCTGGTTAGTCAGAGGCTATAACCGACTGCAGTCAAGGTGGCAGCGGTGCTATGGCCGGTATGTCTGCAACGACAAATAGCGAGGAAGGAGAAGAAATAAGTCCACCAATCCAACGCGATGGACTTTTCGTTACCATCGCTGTCAGCATTGGTCGAAAAAGACGAAATATATATAATACAGTGACATGGAGTCTCGTAGGCAAGTTAAGGTATCAGATAAACAAACAAGTAAACTCTCGTTCTATATCTGACCGCTGGCGCTTCGTGTGGTCAGTGCCGCGTGCGCATGTATTAGTAATGGAGTCGTGCTAGACAGGTTTAGCCCGAGATCCCAGCCTGAAACATTTTCATCTTCTAATGCTGTTTCTGGATTGAACGTACGTTGCGGCGGGCCTCGGTTATTATTTGACATAGAATAGAGCAAAAGGTCACGAGTACCTGAAGGGTCCATCCTAGTTTGTTGGGGCTGATCCCTGCGCAGCAATAATAGAAAAATACCTTGAATACAATACAAAAAGAAGTAACGGGCACAGCCAGATAGATCGTTGAGCAAACGGGAAAATGGGGCAGAAGAAAAACCTCACTGAAGCCAGCGAAAGAAGAGGTTTAGCTGAGAGCACCAGGTTCAGGTGTTATATAAGTTAGTTGCTCCGCCAAAATTACTGCTTTTCCAGTAGATTTCTATTGAACCAGTGACCACTCCAGGCGAGCTTTTCAATGAAACGACATTTAAAGCGACTACAGAGTGACGGAGGCTCTTGAGATATAAGCAAGCATACAAAAGCATTATTCTAGTGGTCAGTTTTAAAATTATCGAGGTAATCAAAAAAGGTGAAACAAGAGTTCTCATCAAAAACAGGGAAATGACAAACGTATTACCTATTTTGGCATTTGGCAGCTACAACTATATCCTACTACCTTCTAAATAAATCCGGCGATAATTGTTACTGATAGATGTAACGGCATAACAACCTTACATCGTATATCGAAATGCCAATCGAAAAGAACTCCAGCGCAACGGTTACCTCTCAACCTAAGCGTGGAGACATAATTGTCTTATAACCTGGGTTAACACTCTCGACTTCGGATTTTGTCCTGTACGAGAATTGATCCTAATGATGCTGTACATACGATGCATTTATCAAGTTACCACGCAAACGCTAGGCACTACTACTATGGGGAGAGTACAACTATTTCATGGAATCTCGCGATTTAATTAATTTTTTTGTTATTATAAGAATGTCGTCCATGTCTGCCTGTCTGTCCATCGCTTACCCAACGTAGAGCCGAAGTTCGAATGAGATGGGACTTTGCCGACTCGCTGCTACTAATTGAAAGAAAATCTAGATTGCTTTTTCGTTAAGTACTTTCAAGAGTACATTTTAGGAGATATTCTTGTATATGCATTTGCGTTTGCAATCGGGAGGGGGACAGACCACAGAAGATAAACGACGAGGCAAGAGCCAAACGCACGTTACGTCATTACGTGCGTAATATGTTTTTTTCAAACTGATCTTCTCGACTATCTGCGTACAGGAAAATGCCTTGAGAACATTTTTTTTTCGACTTGCTTCAGAAGCTGCCGAGATCTGAAGTATCGTTCACGAATTCACAAACGACACGGGAACTGTGGCAGCATGTACTGCAGGTATCAACTTTTTCTAATTATCCTTCTTTTTTCACAAACCATTTGTTCAGCGTCTGACAACGGTGAGATTTGAACCAGCAGTAACCGATATCGTTGCTATTTCGATAATTCTCTAAGGGAGCTGTGGATAAGATACGTGAACGGCGCTGTCGAAGCAGGGTACCGGATCGAACGAATACAACGGTAAAAATAAGTAGCACTACCCTGTACGAAAATTCATCGTGTGCTTTAAGTTAAGGATAGAAGTACTATTAGAAACAATAATTGCAGATCCATGTGGCCTCCGTCATGAGTAAATCCAATTGATCCAGGCCTGCATGGGATACGCTCGTCCAGTTCTGTCGAATACGAGAGGGTCCCCTTTGCAATTTTCGTCATTTCTAATTTTCGAGCTACTATGTTAAAAATCTCGCAGATGATAACTGCTTGTAAAGCCAGTAAATTACGTGTGCTCACCAACTTCAAACGTTTGTAATTAAACGTTTATATTAAACTCAAATTTCTGCATAGAAGTACGCTCACAGAAGCTCGACTGCTACAGCACCTTGATATCCTATGAATAAATAAATAAATGTTACTAAATATAGGTAAATATTGGTAAAGTAAAAGATGCGATACAATCAACGAAATAAAATCCGATTAAATCGCAGTCGCCTATCAAAAATGATAATCTAGCCAACCGACATTATGCTCGTAACGCATTATCACTTGACTCATCAGCCTCAACAGCTCCAAGTTGACAAGTTCAAAATAGTTAGTAAGGCATTGTCTACGATCAGTAGCTTTTTTATCTGCTTGTTAGTTAGATCCTGGCCTGGTTAATGGGAAGCCCACATATCGCTCATAGAATAATGCTGATTGGCATCGATTGACTTAGATTCAATCGATTTAACTATCGATGCCTGAAATAAGTATACAAAATGCAATCGGGAGCGATCAACTCTTATTATTATTATATTGTAAATACGGAGAGAAAGCGCTCGCTGAATCACCACGATCTATAATGGATAAGGTCATGAACAACCCACCATTTGTTCTTCCTTTCGAAAACGGCTAGGTCAGAATTATACAAAAATAGGAACGTGAAAAATGCAACCGACTGTACAGATGCTATCCCGCTATAGAGAATACCCTCACCATTTCTGTGTCCTCGCACAGCGTATAGATTTGAATATACGCGAACAAATCGGTGTGAACTTTGCCTCTAGTATGAAAAAAGATACGGACTACCAGGTTCTCGTAGTGCCTTCCAATTCCCCCCGGGTCTACTCCGGCCGGGCTCTCATTCATAGCGAGCGACAACGTGATCACATCTTTCTATGCTTGAATTATGCATCTTCCTTTCATCACCACCTCCGCCGTCCGTCAGCAATGCCCAGTAATTCACCTTCAATAAATTGCATTGTGACTAGGTGTAGTAGACTCTACAGCAGACTAGGAACGTAGGAGAGATAGTGGATGTTATGCAGGATGGATTTGATGATGCTTAATCTGGGGTCCTTTTTGAACTGTTTTTGACAGTATCTGGATGGCGGCCGTATGTCGTTTAACCCAAATACGATGAGATGAACGCAAGCCGCCGAAGAAGTAAACGTGACTCCATGGCTTTTCGTAAAGCCGCAGAAGAGGAAACCCGGATTATCGATGGAAGTAGTGATGGCGCAGCGGTGATTATAGCGTCTCTTTCTTCAATTGTGCATAGTTCTCGACGAATATCCCCTCACTTTTCCTTTCTCTAATCTCTATTTCAGCCCTGTGTCCCTTAGTACCTACAAAGGGCCTATGACTCTGCTGTCCTTAGAATTAGAAGCTTACAAGCTATAGACACAGTCATAGACTGCTCACACCCTGCACGTTATCCACAGTGGGGCTTGTCCTTCGTAGCAAAGTCAAAAATCGTTGTCCCGGACAATTCCTAGTCCCTACGTCAGCTTGGATCAGGTTCGAAATAGCAGTTCCTGGTTAATAATCGCAATACGGAGGGGGAATAAACGCGCATTGAATACACGCACACAGCGAAATACTACGGGTTCTATACCGTAGTTTGTCTGCAGGTGATAACAGCAGATGTTGACCAAAATCAGCGTGCGTTTTACTACTGGCATAGAGCTTTCGTCACGAACGAACTTGTAGCTGTTGCTGCTGATCTGGGAGAAGATGCTTGAGTTCTATGAATGAAGGCTTTGGTGGTCATTCCTGAGCAGGCTATTGGCTCATCTAAGGAAAAATTGCAATTGAGTACACTACTACCGATGTCACTCAACTTATTCATGAGTCTTTTTCTTAGTATGAAAATTACAAATAGATACGTAGATTGGCATACGGTAGAAGTTGGTCGGACTGTTAATGCGCTTCCTGAGACAAATGGAAAAACGCTGGCCTTCTTTATTATTTTCTCCTATTATGAACTACGGGTCTGAGTATATAAATAGCTAAATAGAAAGGCATTAGTAGACGAAACATCATTATTACTTATCATTGATGCCACATCTGGAATCAGGTATAGCCGTGGTAGGCGCATGGTCAACCAGGACTGTATTTTTAGAAGCATTCTCACGAAAAATCGCCTCATATTTAAGACGTCAGGACATGTACACAGCTTATGAAATGTTTTCACATATTTACGTAAGCCTACGAAGCGTTATTTTCTCTGGATAATTCTCATAATGCCATCGTAGCAAGTTGCATAGCATTCCAGACGTCACAGAGATTTATGATTTTCTTAGCGGTCTGTATAAGACAATGATATTTAAGATGTAATAAATCTCTTATACTTTTAGGATGATCTGGTCAATCCAAACTCGGCTATTCTGCATACTATATTAGCTCTTTCATACTACATACATGAAATGCATGTCTGTGGATTATGTTGCAATGTACAAATCCGCTCGATTTCCGTGTTTTTCTGTCCCCATTGTTACCGGATTTTGTTTCGAGCCAAGTAGCAGTTCTTCCGATATTTTCTCGTTTTTTTCAGCTAATAGTACGATGATAAAGTGTGTGACTATAGCACCCGGTCATTTTCCAGTCTGCTCAAATTTCTCCGCTAATTGTTTATCGTTTTATCGTTGTTGTCGTACTAGATCACCTGTTGAACACATATCCTTTTATTACAATTACCGCAGTTACACGCTATAGCCGTCAGCTGGCCTGGCAATTGTCAATAGGCTCACTTCGTTCGGGGATTTTCCTTGGGTCCAATGCTTCGTATATACCGATGATTCGTCGTATTGTGCCGCATGAAGTTCAGTCTTGGGTATCCGGAAACTCTCGGAGTAAGAAGCAATATCGGACGGGGTCCACCAGGGTGGTAAGCCCTCAAGCATGCTCATGTACATAACCTATAACCCCAGTCGATCGATTTCGTCGATCCAAAAAACCTGCTAGTATCACGGAACGCACTCGGTGCCGCAATTAAAGGCCTAAGAACGTCATGGACACCGGTCACGCAAGTATTTCCCCATTTTGCTGCTGCTGTGCCCACCACTGCTTCTTGACTTGTTTCTCACCAGAAACTTTACATAGACGAATAACCATGGAAGCCACGGAGCGGTCAGTAGGCAAGTCTGTGCAGTTAACCGTGGTGCGAGAAGTAATTAACGTTTTTGGCGACGTGATACGATAAGAGTGCCTACAACATCGACGATTGCAATACTCTGGAAAGGTACGACGGGGGCAACAATGTATTAGATAGGAGTCCCTCAAGCACATGCTAACAAGTCGGCACCGGCCGGCCCAGGCGGGTGTAGATCATCCTGGTTGTTGGAACGTTCATCTGTGTTCTTTGTGTTTCTTACCAATGTCCTGCTAGGCAGAGCTCGGCATAGTTCGACCTCAGCCCTCACTTAGCCCAACTCGAGCAATTTCAGCGATTGCCACCATTTCTACCTTCGTCGTCAAAACTAACAGTGGCCGGCGATAGTTGTTGCGACGCAATTGTGTTCGAAGCAGCGCTTTGTTGGCCAACGCCTGTTAGTCGTAGGGGTTATTGTCGACATTAGAAATAGGGGCAGCTTAGGGAGTTGTTTGGTGGAGAATTCGTGGGGCGCCGACCGGCGATACTCCAGATGGAGAGTGAGAATGACACAAAGGTGGGGTATCGACGGCAACCCTAAGGAAGGCGATACCCGAGATGCGACATTGAGCAATGCAACGGTAACAATGGCATGGTAACGAGTCATGTCGATGACCGCTGCTAGGGTGACCATGGAAGCTGGGCGTTTGGGGCTGTTCCAACAGCGAGCAGCAGCGGAAATTACCGAAAGCGACTTCTGTGCCGGCGTGACATCAGAAGACGTGATAACAAAAACGGTGAACGTTATGGCAAACGAGAAAGCAGACGTAAGATAGGGGCCTAAGGGTACGAGGGGAAACCTTAAGCAAGAGGAAGCACACAACAGCAATAACAACAGAAGCAAAATTCGTCAAAACGGAGTACTGTTCCTACAAGTAGCACATGTTACAAGTTAGTTAGATAGCGAAAACGGCTGTGACATTACGAAAAGTGGTGATGGAGCAAGTGTCGAGAATCGTGCTACGCTTGTCATGTTTATTGCTGGTGCCATACGTTGGTAACAGGCTAGAGCTCTCGTCGGGTTCCGGTCAAAGATCCTTTCAAGGAGTGCTAGCTGCGGAAGCAATAAGCATCTACCGCAACTAGAAGGAGTATGGTTGCGATATGGAAACCAAAGCAACAGACAGAAGCCCCAAGGTCATCAGTGCAAGTACAAGCGGACACGATAATTGTCTTTGCAAGCAACAGATTGCTAGTGGGGTAAAAGGGGCCAGGGATAGCGCGTTATCGTACCTAGAACAGGATTCGCGCTGACGGTATTAATAGCGTTGTGCGACGGTTGAGGACATAGTTGAAGCTACAGAACCGCCGTTGTTTTAGGTGCTGCTCGCTGTGCGAATAATCTAATAAAATTCAAATAAATAAATAAATCAAGGTGAAAAGACAAGTCAACATGACAGGTACTTTTTAGGTTGGGCATACATCCTCAGACGAGGCTACATCCTAACGTAACGATTGTGTAAATGGCAACGGTATTAAACCATCCTCGATGTATACTATGATGTTAAGATAAAAGAATGAGTAGACTGGGCATTGCCACACGTTGTTTCACTTCATTCTTTTATGTTAGGATATAACGTATGTGTATAGTAGTCAGAAGGGTTCGTTTGCTATGGAATGACCTGTGTGCTTATTTCCTTATGAAGATAAGGCAACTTTGAAGATTTACGAGCAAATACAACGAGGATAATCTTTGAAAGGTGCGTGCATATACTTCTAATAGATGTTTGACCAAAATAGTCATTTGGGTGTATCTCCCGTATCCTTAGTAAACAAAACCGGATTGTTGTTGGTTGAATATCTATGAAACGCCCTATACGTAGGCGAGTCATGTCTGAGTACGGTCTTATTTAGTCATCGCTTGAAACTTTGATTTCTAGCTCGTCATTGTAAGTGTCGTAAACGAGAGGCAATGGCGGGAGCATTCTCGTTAAAACTAATCAAGAAGGTGCCTGCTTCGTATTACGACACTTATCTGTCCAGCGTTTTCTTCTATTGTAACAGTTATATCATGTCAACCGGCAATTTTTACTTTTTTCGAAATACTTTTTAATCAACCTGAACAAGAGATCACCTCAAGCCATCCTCACCATTTTTCGATATTCATGCTAGCTATTCCATCACTTTTAACCTCTGAAACCTTCAGCATCTGAACCTTTATGTCAAAAAATTTCTCAAGAACGCTGCCGTAATGCTACAAAGCTCTCTTTCGAACGCTTTTTTCTTTCGTGTACCCTTCAAGCCTACATGTATAATTCGCATAGTATTGTTCAAGTAGAAATATAGTTGAACGGGGTAAAGCTGGTGATAGTTTTAAAAGGACAACGACAGCATCTGCCTTATGAGGGATATCTTCTCACCATCTGTAATGTACGCTTTTCAAGAGGGCTGACTCAAGCTCGACTGCCTTTTCTGCAGCCTTATTTCTCGCACTCTTATTTTTTTCCTGTTTTTACAAAGGAAACACCGCGGAATTCCTGCATCTGTGTATTTCTGTGTTCCGACGCTCTTCGCCAGTCACTGTCGAATTTTTGAGCTTCTTTCCATATTTCTGTGCTTTTTCTCTTAATGTCTTTCGTTCGTGGTCGTTCTCTGATCTTTTGCACATTTTCGTTCTCCGGAACCCGCCTGTTTTATGTTCTTCTCTCTAAGTTCTCTTTCTATGGCTTACACGCGATCTGTCTTGCTCTCCGGACCTCACTACACTCTATAGTAAATTATGTTCTAGTGTACGAGCGCCGCCTTGGCCGCCTGCACCCGAAAGCCACAAATGCTACCATATAAAAGCTGCTATAGCGATTAAAGTCGTAGCTAGAAAAGCAGTAAAAGAAAGAGGGCGTTCGCCAAACATCGCAGCATTGGCAGTGGTCCTTGACTATCCGGCCCGTACGCATGTTGTCTTGCTTTGCGCAACTAGCATCCTTCGAGAGTTGTAGCGGCAGCTTCTTTAACGTCAGGTCGCGTTAGACAGCGTGTCGCGATAGGCGAGAATAATTTGTTTTCGTAACGGTGGTAAGCGAAGACGAGCTTCAGAAAGCAAACAATGAACACGATCCAAGCAAGTGGTCGTTGTTCTAATGAAACAACCAAGCCAACGAGGAGAAAACATTTTAGCAACGGCAGCAGCAGCAGCAGCAGCAATAGCAGTGGTGAAAGTTAGCGACAAATCAATTTATTATTATGAGCAACAAACCATCCTACTAACCGATGAAGCTACTCAGCAACGATGCAGTGTTTGCCACCGCCTAGACGCCAAGGCCCCAGCAAACAACAAGGGTTGCCTCCTACCCCATTGGAAGGAACTATAGCCCTAGGCTATGAGTGCCATCTTGTTTCGACAAGGCGACACTCTTCCTGTTGCAGCTGGTACTGCAGTATACTGTTGTTCCTGTTGTAACTGATGTTGTTTTCGTTGTTGTTGTGCTCGTAAGTGCGTGACGTATGAGGGCAGGGGCGAATCTCATGCACTCGACTGTCGCTTTCAGGCGACCTTAGTGTCGTTCACCTCTGCTTGGCTGAAAAATACCACCACTGAGAACGGTGGGATGGGATTTATGAAGGGTTTTGCTTGGAAGACCAAGGGGTAGCGATAAGATTTGCTTTGCCTACCGACAGACAGACAGACCAGCCGTTCGCTAACCTGCCCACCTGGCTCGATACGGAAACGACGTATTAAACTTTGCAGCAGACTTTAGACCTGCCCGCTTGTCCTTTGAGTGCCTACGTTCGCTGCTGATTCCTACAGCGGCGAGGCATATTTGGCAAAAACTTCAATGTACCAACAGCCCCTAGCGGCCTGTAATCGGCCTGTAACGACCGAGCTGCCTGGAGTGCTTTTGGTTGCCAATGCCAAGTGCCTGTATGTGTACCACGTAAAGGGTGGCCCCTGCATGCGTGCTATGTACATATATATGTATAACGTGATATCCTGTATGACTATGGCGTGTTTCATATGGAGATAGCTAGTTACAACTTGAAATGCTGGGTAGGCAATGAGCAGCTTCCTACAGAACTGAATTTTGCCATAAACTATAATCGAGTTGATTTGACGCTGCTTATACAGTACGTTAACGAGTGATACGAAGAGCAGGTATGCCAATACTGACGACAGCTCCGGGAGTTGTAATCCTGGCTTGAAATTTCAATGATGAAGCAAGGTATTTTGGCGATATTTAAACAAGAAAAAACAAGTAGGATATTATGGTTGTGTGGCCCGACAGAGGTCAACTATGGCGTTAATGTCGGTGGGGGAATATGCTTTGCCACAAGTACCTGATACTGCTGACATACCAACTGATGAAACGAATGAGTTATTCTTTTAATAATATATGCATTAGCAATATTATTTATTTCACAAAGATCATTGAAAGATACGTAAAGACAGTATTTATTTTAGCTTGACACAGGCCGACTTCGGGTATTCCAACATTTATTGGGGCAAATATTTTAATATGCTACCCATGGGTTGTTTAACTTGTTTCGAACTTAAAGAGAAATAAAAGATTCGAACGTACCTTGTACATATTCTTGCATGATTCAGCAAAAGAGAACTTTTTGAAGGTGCACTTTTGAAATTGCAATTTTTTGTTCATAATTTTCTATTAACATTGAAAGATTTTATATTTCTTTGCCAGTAGGATTACTATAAATGCTGGCACATATTCTTTTAATTGGCCTTATTTGCTGTTAAATCCAAGCTAGATTCGGACGCTTATACGACACGCACAACACGAATACAGGACACACGCTACGAAATAAATAGAAATTAAACGGGATAACTTATGCAGATTGGCTCATATCCGATCACGTCTGTTCTAACTCTGTTCTCAACACGAGCTAAAAACCCACTCGTTATCTTAGTATTTGGTGCAATCGTAACAAAAGCGTGCGAACGCAAGGATCAGTGTCGCTTTTCCAGCTTTAATTCGATAATGTGATACGCCTCAATAATGACTGAGGATACGGTTGAACACACAGAAAATGTAGGTAAAAATCATACAAGTAAAACACACAAAACCAGTCGCAGCCGGAACATAATTCCCAGTAGATCGTGCACGCGTTGTTCAAAAACCGAAGATTGTATAAGGAGACAACCGGGCTGGCACCGGACATGGCGTCCGATGCTCAGAAAAGCCACTATGTGACGTGATGTCTACGCGTATGAATCTATATCTCTGCATATATTCAGCCTGTGCAGTGGATTCTGCCCTGCAGAACGGTGTTATTTGAAGTTTGGGCTTTGTTTGTTTCGTGTCATTACCGAATATACTACAAAAGTACCTCTAACCTGCTTGATTGGTGATACTAATATCGCTTCGTAGAAAGGGAAAAAAAAAAAAAAAAAGGGAATCAAATAGATAGGAACTCCCTGCAGAATGTGGCATCAATGCGTTACCATTACTGTCGTCATTTATCCGGCCTCCAACAAACCATTCTTAGGCAGCAGGGGGCTTCTGCCGGCCGGTTCTACTCAAATCGTGTATGTTTTTGTATGTGTGCGGATACGTGCGCAAAGAGTTGTTGCCCTACTGGAGCGCTACCGTGGGGGGACTGCTGTTTCTAGGCCGAATAAGCGGGTCACAGCTTAACCACTGGTAGGATACGATGCTTTAAGAACGGAAAATGTGTGGGAGGAGGTAACTGGCAGCTATCCGTTGGAAAGCCGTGTCTGGCAATGAGGTTTTTCTATGGACCTCTATAGTAAAAACAGTATTACTAGTGATAGTAAAAGTCGCTTTAGCAGCCACAGAGAGTATGCCAATCGGTTGTGGTAAAGGAAACGTTTTCGATGACCGTAGAAGATCTGCTAATAACAATAACAGGCAGCAGCGATAACAACAATCCAACGCCTGATAACGATGGCAATGAAGATTCTGACCGGCTCGCCAATTTTGGCAAGAAACACTGCGAGTTAATATGTCGCCGCTACCGATGAGATCGTTCTCTTTGCCCGCTGCGGACCGGATAAGTAATTGTGTTTAAGTGTTTTTGCGCCGCTTTTAGCTCTACAAATAAAGCCACTTGCAAAGCCCACCCTTAGATAGGAGATAATTCCTCGGGACGACGGTGACGGAGCCAAAATGAAGGGGGACGAAGCCAGAGTTGACGGCACTCAGACATTGAAAGAAATGCGTTACACCACTCCGGAGAATGGCAATACTAATCACAAGTAAGCAACAGTGCACTGACGACAAGGACCCTGAAACCGCGTCTAGCGTGTGACGGGTTTTTTTTTGAACCCTTTACAGATACCGGAACTAGTGAGTACCTGTCAGGGCATAATTTAAGACTAGAGACAGTTAGTAGAGATCTAATCTATCAATGCGTAATCTGCAGATAGCATTACGACATTCGTTTGCAACATTTTGCGTCAACTACGTCTCTCTATATGCCTGTATCTAAAATCGTCCGGAAGCTATTTTCTGTAATGCCGTCCTTCATTATCTACGCTTACGTCGAATCGCCTACATTTCACACGTTATCTACACTAGGACACACTGGGTGTATCCTATCGCATTTTGTTTTCATACAGAATAAGTTCTTAATTACATCGAGCAGACCTCTGAGTTCTTTTCGTACACGGTACTAGAACTTTCCAACTGCTTCTAATAGATTTTCATTTCAAGGAAAACCAGGTTAAAACAGGTCTCTTGAATGCCCCTCTTTCATCTAGAACCTCCACCTTTGGAGCCTTGGTTCGATTAAACGTACGTTTTCTTCGTAGTACAAACAGCAGAGTCCAAAAGCTTTCCAACGCTATGCTGCACTGAGCGTATAAACGAAGACTGGGGGAAACGGGATTATTGGAAGAATGGCAAATGTCGAAACAAACGAAGTGGTGAATGCTTCCATTTCACTGATTTTCAGCCAGCGAACGCCTGCAAAGTCGAATCAATACCAGGTGGATCTGGCAGATTTTAGCGTGAGCGTGCCATCGATTGCGGGTGGAGTCGCTCGCTATTTATTCGAGTCGATAGCAACGCGATGGCATTATGATTCCTCAGTTCCTGCTTATATTCTTAGCTAAGCTTGCTAACTATATATACATCCATACACAGCATATTTGTATGTTTAGCATTGGGCATCTGTTATGTATTGTGAGCCTGTATGACTGTTTTCATGCCATATGTATTACGGATTTCTAACAACAGCAACGAGTGCTGCGACGGGGAGCGAGATAGGCGTCGGTGGAATGCAGCCATAGCCATGTCGCAGGAAACGACGTCCATCAATCGTCTCGGCTGTGGTTCACTTTCGCTTGCGCGCTGCCTTGTTTTCTTTTCCCCACTTTTCTAAATCAACTGGATTCATCTGTTGGCTTGCCCAACCCGCCAGCTACCCAACTCTATTTACTCGCGGTTTTTCTAAGCTTCGCACATTCGAACTTAGCCAAGCAAACCTTGTTTTATTCCCATTTCCAGGCAAGCACTTCAAAGAGTCGAAAGAACAGACTTTTTTTCCGTATGCTTAGTGATAAGCAAGCGAAGGCCACGGAAAGCTAGCGCAAGCCAGCCTCGAGCTTTCTAACAGACCATACTAGGTCTGGACTTAAATTGACGCCTTGACGGACCACGTACTACTGTTGACTGATGGAGGCACTATATGCGTGTGGAAGGAGAATCCAGACTAGGGTTGTGCCCTTCTTCTTTTGCCGCTAGTGTCCCGTCCTGCCCTCGCTGATTCATCCGCCGTTGCTTGCTTAATCATGACACATCAACAAGTTTCATCTATCAGCCAGTCGGGGTACTCGGATTGGTCATGGCTCTAGCCAGCCTGGGTTCGATTGCGTCTGACCATGGCCGCCAAAACAGGCAGCAATAACAACCGTTTTCGGAAGCGACTTTGGATCACCCTCAAGCGACACCCCTACTTCGGCTTCCACGCAAGAAGCGACCTAGATGCGTCGTATACGGCGCGCTGGTACTATTACAGTAGCCATCTTTAAATAGCTTCATACCTACTGTACCTTCAGAGTTCGGATGACTATTGCTTTTTCGCTGTTGTAAAAAGCTCATTGCCAACAAAAGGCGATCCGGGCGACATGGAGTTACGGAAGACCCGATGGTTATGGAACAAAAAGCAGCGGCAGCCCGCACACATTGTCGCTTTAGCGTAGTCCCTATTCGTGGAAGCATTCAAAGCATGTTGCCGACGTCCAAGTTTCCGTTCGTCGGACCATCGCATCATCCGTCTGATATTCTTCGACCTATTCACCGTATACGCTTGAGGCTAATTTTGTCTTCATAGATACACCAATATTATGAGTCATAGTGCTGTTGTTTTAAAATCGTGCGAGTCCTAACCTAGCCCTAGGGGTGTCACAGGCGCGTCCAGTACAAGGGTAAAGCCATACGAAGGTTGTTTAGCTTATCATACCTAAAACTAAAGTCTGTTTCATATAGAGAAACTGGTGTGGAAAAATTATCAAGTTAGTTGTCCATGGATAGGTAATACGAGAACACCTTATGTGAAAGCAAGCTGTCGTCCCGATTATTAAACAGCTCTGCAGAGAATGTCTCATGATTGGGATGATAGAACTGTGAAACAAATCAGCGTTCGTTGGATCATAGCGTTTTTTTACACGGATGCATTGGCGGTATAGCAGCATTTCACAAAATTGACGACCGGAGCAATAAGAAGATCGTTGATTCCTAATAGATAACCGAAATATTCTTGTGACGTCTTCACAAACCATTTGTCATTTAAAGCAGACTCGATCATGTTCTAAGCAATTTCGGAGTTCTCTCATAGTGTACGGAATTAACTTGAGAGTTAATGTGAAACATTTATACAAATGAATATGCTCCGTTCGTTAAGCTGATATTCAGATCGACTATTCCTGTAGTTCTAACAAAGCTTTTGTGTTTAAACAATATAATGATATGTTGTAATGTTAAGCTACGGGCGTTATGGATGTAGAAACCTGTCTTCTATTCAAATCCTTCAGACGAGCTTTGTATATTGATACTAGCAGATGTGGCTTCCGGTTAGTTTTATGTATAGTGGATAAGATTACTAATCAATCTAGTCGTGTGTGAAGATTTTTCTTGAGACCAAGCTACGTTTTTAACGTTTAACGGATCAAACTTTTTCAAACGAACGGCCACAGTTTAAACTTTAGGACAACTTGCACTTTTGGCACGAAACTAATAGATGGGTTAAGATACGACCAATAGTAGAGGGAAATTTCGTTCAGCCCTGTTATGTTCAAGTTTTTTTTTAAGGGAGCGTTGAGTTTTTCGTTAGTAGTTATCAGTGGTTTGTAAGGGCAATCTATCGTAAAAACGAACTCGACCGCAATGTATTTGAGATTCTAGGCAACAGAAGCGAAAAAAAAATGTTTTTCTAATCTGTGAGAAAAAAACTGCCACTTTATAAGACACACAGCAACATGCGTAAAACCTGCTAGATCAAACTGGGTAGGTAACGAGAAAATTCTCAATTACCACGCTATATTCTGGCACGTAAAGGCAAAAAAAATTCTTCTAATTTGCGATGTTTTAATACGAAGTGGTAATTGCTCAGTTGCTTTTAGCTCAACCCTACTGCTCTACTGAAATGTTGGTTACTATAATAGTATCACAGGTTCATAAACAAAGCAATGACGTATCCGTGAGACTCTGTAACAGTAGCTAGTATCCCGAAGCAAATACTCTATTACCTCGACTTAGGTAAAAGTGAATTACTAAGTGCAATATATATATATGTATGTATGTAGCGAGCTTTAATGAGGGTTCCTATCGGTCGCAATGAGTCTCCCTAGAAGTTTTTGGAGCAGGTTACTGGGCATCTTAGATAAGCGAGGCCTTTTATGCTCGCTGTTATTAAAACGTTGCACCTCTTTTGATAGCTACGTTTTTTTTCAAAACTCATCATCGACTCACTATTCTTCCATAGTTGATATCTGTAAGTGTCTATGTGCGTACGTGGGATAAACCCTTGGTGCGTACTGAACTCGAAACATCTACACTTGCAGTCTTAGTAACTTAGTATCTAACCACTTTGTTAAGTAATAGTTCTGCCGGAATTGTTGCTCTTGAATCTGGGAAACTGCTTTTATCAGCAGTAGTGATTATTTCCTCATTGTTAGTGAGATACTTCTGGTTAATTATAACTTTCTTCATTCATCAAATTATATAGTTAAATACCGTTGGCAGCGGCTTGAAGTAGTGACCCGCGCTTCTCATCGGACGAATGGACTGCAAGCCAGTCTTAACCGAGA
>NW_019214754.1:0-62660 GCF_002532875.2 Varroa jacobsoni
AGGTATATTTGCAAAGAAAAAGCCGCAGATGAATACTGGTATGCTCAAGCTGCAGCGGCTATATTCTGGGCGTGATCAAGCCGATTACTTTTTATCCCAACAATATATATATATCTATATATATATATAAGAGCGAGCAGAATACAGAAACAGACCATTGAATGACTGGTGCAAATAAATCAGTTTTTTTTTTGTTTGCTGTTTTGACGATATAATGTACAAGCGCTTCTTGAACCAAACTCTCGTTGATTAGCTTATAAAATGTGTATTTCTATTCGAGGGGCCATAACATTAAGTCACTATTGGGCATTCGATCCGACGCCATAAATCAGACGTTCCTTTAGGAAAATCATTTGAAACCTACCTAATGTAGGAAATAGGGGTCGCTTAAATAACGTCAACTTCTTATAATGCATGTATTAACTATATGGTTTAATGCATACGAGGCCGTCTTTAATGCTGACCATATCGGAAAGAACCTTCGTAATACCAGCGCATGGTATACATTCAAGGGATTATGTAGGAACAATGCTCGTTTTTTCACAGCGGCTATCTGTCTACTGGCCCCATGGGTGTTGATATCTGCTTTGCTCAGAACTTGTACCTGTACGATCAAAGAAAAGTTTAAAACTTGGGTAGCTATGGAAAACGAGCATCTGTTCATTGGCAAATTGTCTTTTGCTCAACGGCATACCATTCAATGGCAAGTGAGTAGCGAGACAAGCGTAAGTTAGGCTTGCGAGTATTCAAAATTGTACATAATAAAAAGATGCTTCATCACAAGGATTTTTAGATACACTTGAAAAAATTTTTACATCTTCTACTGGTTAGCAGAATTCGAAAGCCCTAATCTAAACCGACGAATACGTCCTTTCAGTAGATTTCGTAACTTGTAACTTGCACGGGACGCCGTAAACATCATAGAAGGGTGATGTTGCCCCGTATGAAATTCACAGCAGCTTCACACAATGCGCGATACTACTGATTTCCATAAAACAATTTATATTAAATTTTAACCCTATAGAGAAGATTTGAAAATAGTTTTCAGGCGCATGTATGGGGAGCACAGGTTGCCTCCATCGGTGATGTTAGCGCAACAGATTACTTACTACTCAATAAGATTAAATTAAGTTATTCATTACTTACTAACTGTGATGTTTAGTACGATTAAACTTTATTATTGAATATATATATATATATAACTAGTAGTATGACGTCTGTTAACACAGACCTATTTACAGAGGATGTGAGGACATTGTAGTTCACTAATTTTGTATGCTGTCAGCTTTTTTCACAGACGTACCAGGCCCGATCGTAGGGAGGTACATGGAAATATGGCTTTGATTTATGGAATTTGTATAACTGTACATATATATATATTTTTTATAAGACTTTTTTAATGTTTCTCCATTGAAACCAAGAGCCAGCGTACTAATTATGGCACAGCTAGTGAAGAATTCAATCTTTTTAAAAGCAATCACTGAGTGTTATCAATATCTGCTGCCATATTTTTCGCAGTAAAAGTATTGGGGCTGTGTATTCTTCGTACGTTTTGCTTCAAGGACATTTCTCCTGGCGACAGCTTACATCTCCTTAGTTCAGGTTCATGATGGTTGGCATCCATAGAGTAAGGTACATAGTATTTAGAGCAGAATCCAGTTCAAATACGTTTGCTTCATGTGCTTTTATGTTACTTTAACTATAGGTATCCTCATAGCTACTGCTATAAGACGGCTTTATTTCAGTTATTTTAATATTAAAAATCTCATGAAACATGAATGAATCATAAAAATCTTACTGTCTTACATAGAGTATAGGTCTATCTATAATTGGGGTAATGGTAAAAAATTCTTCAAACCGTTTTCTGAAGTGTTATTTGGATCTTAACAAAAAAAAAAAAAAAAAAAGGCTATTCATTTGATTTATGACAATACTTTATTGCATTAACATAATACCTTAATAATTGACACCCTCTCTCATATGTTATTGACTGTTTTGGAAAATATAGGAAAAAAAAAAACATTTAGAATATTTGTCTTCTTTATTTGTAGCCGATCGTGTGTAAAAACAATTGTGTAAATGACATGTATAACCATCCCACGAAGTTTAAGCCCGTTGCGAGTTATATAACTTTTCTGGAAATATAGACATTTTGCGGTGAAAGCAAAACCACAACTTTACGGGAGCTGTCGCCGTTATGACACAGTCCAGTAGCCAATTACGTTATATTATTATTTCCTAATTCTTATAGTCGATGAAAAACACTTTGTAACTTTTGTCGTGTAGTTTGTTAAAAGCCACAGGGAATCGTTAGTGGCCAAAGCCCCACACATTACAAACAACCTCAGCTCAGATAATTTCATTCGGATAAATTTCTATAGGCATGACTCTTAATACTCTCTCCAAGTGTCTAAGGGTACGTAAGTATGCATTTATCATATGATTTGAATGATATATTTGAGTTCCGAACACAAAACATCCTATACGTTTAGCGAATCGAAACGTTCCTTCTAGATAATGATACAGGTATAAATTTGTTTCGAAAGCTTTAGGATAAACATCGTATAGCTGATTATACTAGGCCTTGAAGTGCGAGTTCTAGGAATCTAGAACTCATAAGCTCTTTGAATTCAAGTTACAAGTGTTGTCCAGAATTTGCTTGGGGTAGTCGACTGATGGGGTGTTACACCTGAATGTGATCAAGACCAGTCTGCATAGCGGTATGGGTATCGCGCTTCCATAATAGCTGTCGTCGTATTGAATATGGAAATCAAAATAGTAATGAGGATGTGATATTCCATTTCTTATCGATAGCGAGGAGTTACGAGATAAAACAAACTATAACAAAGTTGCTACAAGATCATGAGAATCATGGCTAAAGCCAAAATGAGGACGCGAGTCAAGTTTAACTATTGATTAATAAATATTATTACGTCTGCTGGAAGAGGACTCCCGCAAATTTAAGTGAAACGATAACCGACTAATTGAGAAGAAGAATATGAAGGAATTGTACTTCATTACCTATAAGATTAGCCTTCGATTTATTTAGATAGGTCAAATCATTTATTCTCAAACGGAAATTATACCAGAGTAAAAGACTCAGTATATGAATGGTTTTATTAATTTCGTCAGTCAAGTCTATATTCCCGTTTCGCGCTCCACTCACTCCAGCAGCTCAAAGGACTCAATTGATGCGGAAGGAGTAGACAGGGACAGTGGAGGCGAATTAACGCTTGCTCCTTGACGTTGTCTTCCCCTGCCCCTGCATCTCTCGCTCTCTAATTCGTTTTATCTACCAGCTATCGGGACAGTCAGTTAACATATCTCGTCGGCCAGCAGAGAGTACTTCAAATGAATGTGGCAGAACAGATCATACCTAAGATTCAAAAGGCGTTTAGTAATGAACTAGCAGCATAGATGCAGAAAACGGGGAGCAGACGATGTCTTCCCCACTGGAAGATACCGTCTTATCTTGAGTTGCTATCCATTCTCCCTTACGGGCAGTGTCAACTCCGATAACGATAGCGTTAAGGGCGGCGGCGACGGCAGCAGCAACAATCCTGGCAACGTCCTCAACGGTAACGCAACAGCAGCACTCACAGTGTGAATACGAGATGCCATGGGTAAGCTATTATTCATTGAAAGAAGAACAACTCGTGCACTAACCATGGTCTCGAGGTAAAAGGCAAGCTAGATTTCTGCATGCCGTGCACCTATGATGGCACTTAACGAAAGCTGATGCAGACCGCCACAGCAGTCACACTCTGATGCTCCAACACAGCTAGTTCCTCTAAATAGCTCCACGTCATGTCATACGGATGGATATATGATTCCACGGAACATGACGAAGATAGATATAGTAGCAGTAACTGCAGGAAAACTCTAGACATCCTTACGTCGTCTCCTGGTTTTCCTGAGACAAGGGTGACGGCCACGATATGTACACTTGCATACATAGTCATGTCGCGCTAGACTATATAAATAAGATGTCGTTTCTACACGACCATACAAGTCTTGAAGTGTTCCATCCCCTAGTCTAATGATGCATTTCTTACTGTTTGCTAAGTGGAGGTCGTATTCAATCTTGAAGTGTAGATTACCGACATTCGTTCCCCAAGTCCATTTATGCTGACATCAAAGTTCCCGAAAACAGCTTCTTTGCTGTTTCTCAGAAAGCATCAATAATAAAAGCTTAGCGTGAAATATCATGTTTCGGTATTACCATCTGCCTTGAAACGATTATAATCGAATCAATGTAATTATACAGATACGATATCTGTTCATGGCATAGTTCCTTTCGCGGGTTTCTTCCAGGAGACTGTTTTTTGCGCTAGTGTGTTTATCGAGAAGGTAAGGCTCTCTGAGAAGTTGATCTTAAAGAAGCCCATGGTCACATTCAAGCATGAACATAGACCAAGGGTTCCCTAGTGAACATTGGTTTGATGGAGTTTTTTTCCTTTACTGAAAATGGCCGCGTAGTAGTCCCGCGTGACGGAAACAAGCATGACGCAATTCGCTCTTTACCAATACCTTCGAGTACGGGGGAACAATACGAGGTTGAAGGCACAATCTAATGATAAAATTATGCTCCGATATGAATTTCGATCTCTTTACTAATAGCACATTACTCAATCTCTATTTGGGCAGCTCCGGCTGCATCATCATGATGTCATTTGGACATCGTTACATGGCCGTATTGTCCTCAAGTGCAAGACAGTCAACTAACTTCTGAGCCGTCAATAGCATGATGTACGTTGCTGAACACTGCCTAGCTGAATACTTCAATTAATTTCCATAATACACGACGACATGCAGAAAATCATTACTATATCTATAGGTATACGACAAAACAAATACATTTATGTTCTAAAAAAGATATATCCGTTATTTACGCAGCCTTGATGAGGATTTATAAATAATATAGCTTTATTCAACTGCCAATTTTTAAATTATCTTTTTTTTATTTATTTTTTTTTTAATTTAATACGATCAGACAGATAGTTTGATCATTGAGCCTGATTTCATTAACATTAATGGAATATCGATATAATACGTTTTCCAACCAGCTACTATATGGCCTTTTTAGCGAAATTATTGGGCCGGAAAACGCAAATAAATCTCGAAACGTTTTTTTCTAATTCGAGCGTATATACGTTGCGTGTTGTAAACGAGCTGACCCAACAGCATTCAGTCACTGGTATTTCACAATACGACCAAAGGAATGCCATATGAATTAGGTAGGAAAAAGTGAGAATGGCATCTAAGACTAGGAATAAATGGTGATTTTACTACACACACCATTGAGCCGTTTTACTATACAACTAAGTTTGGTACGCCATAAAATGCTGTATGGCAGGAAGGTTAACTCTGTCAACGTGTCGACAGAGACTATTATCGCCTATGTCCTTACGGCCTCACCTATCTTGATTCCCAACAGCCTCACACTCAGACCATTCTCGAACTGCCAGTCACTCACTTTCGTCGTTAGATCCCTGTGTTTTCCTTCTTAAGGACAAGTCCCCGTTCATCTTCATTGTGTCACTTCTTTTCATTCCTTGAAGTGCGCGAGGGGTGAGGCCGACCACGAATCGGTGTAGCCAGCCAATGTCGACCAGCAAAACGATGGCTGGGTCGAAAACGAAGGAGAGCAGAAGTAGGGGGATTGACTAACACGAGGGGAAACGCGCTGTATTTGCTTTGTTCTCGGAGTCGGCTGCTTTGTTGAAAATTTATGAGCCGCAGGTTTTGGTGCATTTGGCTACCCAGGCGTCAGCCCGCCCGTTCGTCTATCCTATTTGTGCCTTCCGAAACCGGGTCATGAGATAAAAGGCAACGAGAAGTGAGGAGGGGAATGCAAAAAAGAGAAATGTACAAGAAACGGAAAGAAAGGGACTGTGTAAAAGAAGTCACAAAGAAATTTGCCCTATTTCCATCTTACTTCGAGACCTTCAGACTACACTAATGCGTGTTCTCTTATTGTACAATGCCCAATTTTTCAACTTCCAGAAACCCTTCCCGGTTAAATCTGGGCAGCGGAGGAGTGTCGCTGTTATCTTTTCCCTCCGGCCCGTGTACTTACAGCTATGGATGTTTTTCGGTATATAGCAGCGGCACGAAGTACGTTGAATAAGCGAACCGTGGACCAAAGCGACTTTTTTTACGTAACCAGCACACAACAACTAATGTTGTCGTCCCACCGTTGTTACGTATGTACCGTCTAACTTCTCTAATAATGACTACAATAGGGCAAGTTTTGTACTTGTGCATGTTAGACTTCTCACGGCCAACATGTTTGGCGAAAACACATAATTCCTTTCCCTGTAGGGAGCTAGAGAAGATGCATAGGCCTTCGCACGCCTCTATGTGCACTTGCGTGAGACTGAACGCGACTATATGAAAACATTTCGCTATTATCTGGGTAAGAGTGATCCCTGGGAACGCGATTTTTGGAATGGTTTTGAGGTTTTCACACTTAGGCTGTAGCGCAGCACTTTACAGCCAGCTAAGCGCGAGACTTCAGATCAGTTAACACCAGCCTAAAAGGGCAATGCCGTATCCCTTTTATATAATAGGTGTAAAAAAAATAACTTTCGTTTCGGTTCTGGTTGACTTCTAATGAGGGACCTCGGTGACAAAAGGGATTTTGCCGAATAGCATGAGATAATTTCGAGACGTACGACAAAAGTATTTTGCACGTAAGTCGGTAACTTGAAACGAGTTAGCCAGTAGTTATATCCGAGCACGTTACGTATTGACATGCCGAACCCGCCGTATCGCAACTACCGCAGCTCATGTCGAGGGCACTGGCTATAACAGGTGCATTTCGTACCTTGTAGAACGTGTACCGTCCTGTATACAGCTAAAGAACTTTTTTAAAACGTTTTATATCATTACATATAACAAGCTGTTCTTTTGCCTTCTGATCATTATCATTATTTGATTTCCTTGTAGATAATACTTCGATTTCTATTTGTGGACCACTTTGTAACACATTTTTTTGCAACAAAGTCCACACATGTAATAAGTTATTGCCAGCATAGCAAGTGGCAGATCCTTGTTCCACAATGAGACTGAGATAGATTGCAACCCAAGCCAAAGGCACTAATTAACTTAAGCAACGTCCTATCTTGTATTGCTAACAATTGGTCTGTTAGACGATGCATGTTGCAAATTCCACCTTGCGCTAGAATAAGATCTGTCAGTTCAGCGTTCGGCGATTCTAAGGCATACTGAAGCAAAATGGCTTTGAATGAGCACAACCGTTTGTCCGTCTGTAAGCGATACAAAGTGATACTCATCTGAACAGAAAAGTCTTCTAGAGCAATATAGGAAAGGTTAGCTGACATGTCGCTGTTGTCAGTGGAGGATAGATGTGTAAAGGAATCAGCCAGATCCTATCTACTGTCTGGGTAGAAGCCCAATGGGTCCATCGAATTATATGCCATGTATCATACTTGTATGCCACTATGAAAATGTATTTGAAGTATCTACTGGGCATGCACTATAGGCAAGGAATCATTAGGTAACAAGGAATGAGGCGATGAGTACGACACAAAAACCGCCGAATGCGCAGTGGTCGCCTTAACAGAGAGTGGAAGGCCTGTGGATCATCGAACTAAGATAACAGAAAAAAACGAAAACTCTATTCGTGACAGGGCAGGACCGGCCCGGACTAAAGACATATTGAACCATATTGATGCTTGCCGCTTTTTGCCTCGAGCAACAGTCGATAATACCGAACCAATGGTATAACACCTAATACATCCCGCTTGAGTAGAAGAAGCGTCAGCAGTAAGATGGGTGGTACACAACGCGCACGTACCCATGCAGACGTCGATAAGCCAGTTCCGCCTCTTCCCTCCTATGGTCAGTTGGCTGGACGTCGTCGGCATTGTTTTCGTTGTCATCCAGAAAAAACGAATGCCACGGAACAGACAAAGCTGCGCGAGTACACATAGGCCCATAAGAAGAACGGCAACGAACTCTGGCAACACGGGTACACAGAGCAAGAAGAAGCAAGTGGGGACTTAGGGGAGGAGAAGAAGCCAATGTAGGAGATCGCCTTACTCGTGCTTTTTCTTGTGATATAATGTAGGAGAGGATGCGTCAAACAATCAGGTTTGTTGAAGGCAAGTCGGAGATCATGCATATACCTAATTGTTTATGTTGTCTTATCATCGTGATGCCATGATAAAACGTATGATTATTTAAATTGTCCTAATTTGATTTATACACATTTGTACCATCCGCATGTTTACCAACTGTATCAATTCACTCAGGTACATCAGTGCATCGTTTGCTCGATGTTGTATCATTAACTTTCCAATTGTTCCGTAAAATGGGTTTACTTTGAAGCGTCAACGATGTACCTCATTTGCCGCTGCTGTGCCATAACTGAACACGGCTAGAGACCATACTTGTACACACATACATCTGCTCAATAAAATATTATTGTACATTAAAAATATCTTGAAAATGTAGCGCGGTATTTTGTTATTTTGAAGAACTACCAAGAACTGTTTGTCGTTCGTAAACGACCTTTTCGGTCACCTGATTACTAGTAAAGAGTGTTCGGCCGGCTTAAATACGCGAATAGAATGTCAGAGGATATGCTCTCCCGAAGACATTGACAGGTCCACAAGATCCATGCTTACTTTTGCCCGTTGTACTACATTATTAGATGAAGGCTATATCGAATATACGCTGGATTTAGCGCAAAGCTAGAGAGAGGGTCGTGCACGAGCTTTGCAGATCGTGCTTCTGTAGCCGCTTCTGCTGCTGACCTTCCGTAATATAGCCGATTCAAGGGGTAGCTATTGCTAAATGTGTGCAGAAAGCTTTTCTGACAGCTGGCCTACTTTTAGCTATGACAATGCTACAAGATCTGATTACGTTATAAAGGCTTAGGGAAGCACGTCACTACGTTTTTGTTGGAAAAATAGCAGGGTGCCTGTCGACAATAAGGAATCCCTCGAAAACCTAACGGCTTCCCTGAAACACACGCTGCTCAGCTAATACTTGCAACAATAAACAAGAGCATCAATGTCGACTGGACTAAAGTAGTGGCATATAATCAATGGAGTATTATTAGAGAATGCATCAAAGATTTGTCCGATTTAATATAGATTCGGGATTGGGGCCGTAAATCGGCAATTCCGCTTGATACTGTTAATATATTGTTAACGAATATATATGTTTCGCCTACCTACTGCAGTCGAACCTTAAAGAAGCTATTGTTTTTGCAATCGAAAGTAAATTTTCGGTGGCGATGCGATAGTGTTTAGACATATGAATTTACCAAAAAAAAAAAAATTAAAACGTTTCAATCGATGCAGGTGGTATATTTAAAGCTGAGCTGGTTATTTGTACATATATCAATCATTAATAGCACGGGTGTGACGCTGTATGAAACTGTACATTTGTGCAGTTCTGGATATTATATACGTGAGATGTAAGGTGAACCTAGAAAAACATTCCGCATAACTTGCTTTTTCAACGTGCTTCGAAACGTTATCAGGCCAAGGATTATCGTCCTGCCATTTCGACAAACAATGTTTAAAGCTGCGTGACATCTCAGCATTTTTAATGACCTTCTTCGTACAGCATCATCGTAAATTTCTCGTTTCTCTACGGCTATCACCTTCCGTATGACAGACAACACATTAAAAAACAGCCGTAAGCAACCATGATGTTGTATACCTCGTAAAACCACCTTAGCAGTGGCGGTGTGTGTTTAGGGAAATCGTACTCGCTCCTCGGGAAAACGAAGGCCAGACCGGGTGCTCGTGACTGGTCCAAGCAGTGTTGCAAAAAAAGAGGCCGAACGGCCTAAACAGTAGGCCATTAACTGAAGCACCCCTTTAAGAAAAATAGGAACACAGGACCCATCAGGGTATTGACGTCGTCAGTACCTGACTTGAGGTTTCGTCGACCGAATCAATCAATCAATCAATCAAACAAACGCACCCGCGGTACAACGTCAAACATAGAGTGCACACTGATCTACGACGTAAAACGTATCCCCAAACAAATGAATAGAACGAACAGAAGCGGACAACGTCTAGTGATAAGATGAGTGTCAACATCAACATCTCACGAAGTCAGCAAAATCGGCGACGGAAACGATAGTCGCGAATCGCAATCAACGTCATAGTGGACCGCCTAGCAGACTAAGTACGTCGTTCACTAAACGCATGTTTACTTTCGAAATAGGACGGTGTCGAGACAAAGCTGCTAGGACAGGAACAAGTACAGGGCTAATTCGAACAACAGCAACTAACTTATCTACGTAGAGCGTTGCTGAAAAGTTTGAAACGTGCGTATATGAAGGCAACTACAAATCAAAGCGACCATGACAGCAGTGGACGTAAGTCAGACGGAGCAAAGTTGCATCGCAAAAAAGGAACGAACGAAGCAGCGACACCATCGATGAGCAAGCATCGATAACAAATTTTAACTGCTTAACAATGTATGATGGTTGAAGAATTAAATATATATGAGTTGAGACTAATACGATGCAGGAAAACGAGTCGCTATACTAATACTGAATAAAAGAAATCTAACAGAAAGGCAAATACGTCTTGCGATAGGTGGGCATCAGTGGAGGCGGGCAAACCCTGAGGTCGGACTTGGGAACCAAAATCAAGATGAGATCGGTAACTTGATGATGTCGAGCAATCGCCCATTAGGGATATTATTGAAAGTACAGACGAAAGGAATGCTGTTACCACTACAATAGGTATATAGCCGTGGGTCTTCCTATTTGTATATATCAACCACACATCAGTCGAAGTAAATACGAGACGATCAGTAAAGGAGCCTAAGAATTTAAAATTGTACCAGTTTATAATTAGAATGGCCGCATTTCTGTGCTCTCAGAAAATAGTGTATCACAGAAGCAGGCTCCTACAGTTCTTAGCAGTTAAAATGAGATGGACCCTATGAAACGCAGTAGATAAATTCAATGAAAGGAATCAGAGGGTCATGAGACTGGGCTAGCGTATGCATAACACTAGCGGAGAAAACTACTTCGGATTACACAAGCATCACGTGGAAATGATCTGATCATAATATTGTCAAAGTATACCCTAGGGTCCCACAGTTCCCTAAAAAGGAAACCAGGCGGCTAAGACTAGAGAGACGTGTAAAAAAGTAAAACAACCAAAAGCTTGGCGGAGAAGAACACGAATCTCAGAAAGTATGCAACCATGAAGCAAGCAGCCGTACGGACAACGGGACAAAACTTAAAGGTAAAGTTTGCCAGGTACAAGACAGTTGCGGGAAGGGCCACAATTGTTAGGACAGCCTAGTCGAACTCTACAGAAAGCATCTATCAGAAAAGTTTGACGTGTCCGAGGGACGAAAACACGGGTGCTAATGCCGCTAATTTCGTTCGTCCTGTATAAATCAGAACTAGAATATTATCTACCTATAAAATTTAAGAAAACATTTCAAGGCCAGTGATAGAACCTCTTTGAAAAGGGGAAAATCTGCATGCCAGAGCTATTGTTTGCAAGCTAGCTGATCTTGGTGTTATATACCAACAAAACGTCGAAGCTCTATTGATTATTATAAGAGAAGTGGAATAAGGATTACTAGCGGCTATTGATCCGTCCAAAAGTGCAACAGTGTTATTCTTATGACAGTGATGAACAGGGAGGATTTAATGCTCATTACAAGAAGCGAACCTATGAACCGCAAAACGTTCTAGGACACTCAGGCAAAAAAAAAATGCGCGCTAAATCGCTAGAGACGTGTGTGAATTCAACATTTTTAAAGCTTACTCGAAGGTCGATGTTAAGCTAAACCTATGGGAATGCAGTAGCAACAACGCGAAGGAACGCCAGAAGAGTGCTTGAAAAGACCCAAAGGGACCGGCGAAAGAACGCCGAGATTTGTGTTCGCGTCAGAATTTTCGGCCCGTAACTTGCGGCGGGGTGTTTTCGAGGAGTGGGAGGTACCTAAGAGCAGATCATAATATTTAACAAGTTTAGTACATTACTGCACCAAGGAAAGCTGTACTGATAATGACAGAAACCATTGTAGATAAATGAATTAGATTCGACAAAATTGAGGAAAACGATCAAAACGAATACGAATTCAGTTGGTATTGAACGAAGAACCATGTCTGAACCGAAGCAATTGCACCCAGTCATCAAACAACAAGCGTCAGAAAGGGCTCTAGGGAATCAACTAAGAAAGACTATGAGGAAAAATGCTTTGCTAGACATATTGATAGCATGGATTCAACGGCGAGCATCTTCAATAAAAGCGAAAAAGTTCTAATAGTGGCACGTCCGATCGTACCACGAACCATATGATTTCGCTATATGATTATATTGAAGTCAACGGTGGCATGTAGTACATATAGTAGCACCTGCAATATTAGAATGTCACACAGGAAGCCTTTGACAGCGAACAGGTTTTGGTCGTTCGAGTTATCACAAGGGATGGATTTTTGGCAATTTATATTACGCCAGAGCAGACTTGGGTTTTTGGCATTCGGGGTATTCGTTGAGCTGATTGTCGCGTCTATGAATCTAATTGATACTTCAACATAGCAATTAGTACGATAATAATAACACGTAATAATTTGATTATGAAACATAAACAAAAACATACCTTGCCTTACTTTATTTTCAAAGTAAAATGAATATAAGTGGCTATAATCAGCTGAGGATTCCCGACACCTTTGTGACAGTAGACACCTAACATGATCAAAGTAAACTTAAAAGAACTTGGTTGTACCTGGCTAGTTCGACATGCTTACAAGCGTCGTCAGGGCAAAAGTAGTAGTCTTGTAATTTCCGCAAACAACTTTTAAAAAGATGCGACACCTCAGGTGGTGTTAATGACCTTCGTCGTATAGCGTCTCTGTAAAATTTGTCGCCACATGTAGCACTGTAATGAACAAACCGTAAGCAACGACGATACATCGCTGCGTCATGCCGTTGCGCGCTAGAAAGCTTATCTCCCTGCTATACTGGAGCCTGACTGAACCTATTCTGTCGACGGGAAACGCACGTATGTCACTGATTTAGCGTGACAGATTTTGTTTCTAGTAATACTTTGTCCTTGTCTGGCTGAAACAAAGGAACTCCGTTCTCTTTATTTTGAAATGGCCTGAGAACATGGCACCTACTTGTTGCTCCCTAAGTTACAAAGGTGAATTATAAATGTTACGTAACAGGTTGAGTTGTCGCGAGTGACTTTCAAACACCAGATATATATAGATTAATAATAAGACACCATATATAAGAAGTTGTTTTTTTGTTGTTTATGTATATTATCATGCGAATAGGAGTTGGATAACACGATTGTTTCTCACTGACCTGTCTATCGGGATTCTGTCTTTACATGTTAAACACGTCTTTCTCATGCAACTAGATATCGGATTATGACTTCGGATTATAAGATCACAACTTCATTTTAAGTACATCGCAGCAGAATCACCCATGACTACAGTAAAATATTAGTTATATAAAATTAGTACCGTTAACTTCAACTAGAGTGTTATCAGATTATGCAGGATGGTCAAACATCAGCTTGCTGAAGTTATCTTCGGAGGGACTGTAGCCGCTCTGTGAGAAAAAGCAGAAAATCGCGATGTTTAAAACCCAAAACGGGATACAGGTATAATAGCCGTGGGAAACGGTTTTTTTCTTTTAAGAGATTGCTCAAATGATTTTCGTTCTCCTTTTTTACGTTGATTTCAGTGAATAGCATAATAAGGCGATTTTAGGGTCGTTAGCAAAGTATAGGGAACGCTTTATCATCGTCTAATTTCAAGCCATCATTCCATGAACATTCGAATAAGTCAACGGCGTCATTTCAGCGTAAGTTAAGTGAACTGGTTGGGGGACACTTATGACCATTGTGGCAGGCGTTTGTCACTAAGTCGAGTCGTCTTAGACGCCTTTTCATCGAAGCTCTTCCGTTTCCCCGTTCAGGCTTGTCGTTGTACCAATATGTTCGTGCTTTTTTAGCAAACCTCGTAGACGGAAGACGCGCATGTATTCTCTTTGCAGATCATACTGTATATAACCTACGCTATATATTACGTGAAGCTCTGGTAGTTACGACCGTTTATGGTGATCAAATAAAAGCGTAGTGTTTGAAACTCGGCATATTGCCTTCTTTAGTAATATTCCAATGCGAAGTATGATCAGATCTTGAATCACATAATATGTTGTATACGCTAGTCTCATGTCGAAACAAAAATCATACAGTTAGACCAGAGGCCAAGAACACTGTAAGTTTATTCTAACTATCAAAAAATCTACCAGTAACACCATATTTGTCTTCATCTCTGTTACTGGTTTACTGCCATCACATTTGAAGATTTCCCACATTGTCAGGAATCCGCCAAGGTGACGCCGTCATATTTCATGCGTCGTAACGAGCGACATGGAAGCGTCATCAAGTATTATTGCAGCTTTTCTTCACAATCGAGCCCAAGTTGTGTCTAGTAAAAGGGGTACGCTAGTCAGACCTAAATTTACGTAACAAGCAATGAGCATTGTCATTATTGGTTTTGTCAGTGATTGCTTTGTCGCTAGCGTTGGTTCGGCTGCTGCTTGTTTTTGGCACGACCGTCATTTAAGATTTCTTTAGTTGTCTATCTTCTAGAGTGCGGCAGAGGCTAAGTGGAACGGTATGCCGGGCGACTAGCACGAGAGAAGTACACAAGAGAACAAACAGCCTTTACAATGATCATAGTTTAGGTTTGTCTTTGACAAACGAGAACGGGACGACGAAAGCCGATTTCCTTTTCTTTTTTTTCTGTCGTATTGAGAAAGGTGCAGCAATTGACAAGGCTACCAGTTAGTCTCCTGGAGGTACGAAGGCATTTTACCTAGCATTACCAGCGCAAGGCGAAGCGTCTTGTACACTCGTCCCGATCAAACAGGAGGCAGAAAAGGACGAACCGTTCTCTTCACGGTACAAACATAACTAGGACTATCTTTTGCGCTTTCGATTCTGCTGATGCTACTGTCGGCCGCCACTGTCGCTTCTGCTTTTGATGCGCGTGCGTAAATAATCGATTGGATTCTTTGTCGGATTTCTTAGCTGATGTGGGCATAGGCATCCATCTGTTTCGTTAAGGTTCGTTTGTGTGTATTTATGCTTGTCTCTGAGTTGGTACCGACGTCGCTGGATTCTATTCTTGACAAAACTGACATGGGCGGAAGCGGCAATCTTGACACAATTCAACTAGCCAGGATGCGTCCTGGAACAAAAGCAAGAAAGAAACATTTGTAGAGTTTTGCTACTTTTTCCCCATGAACGAAGTGTGAGTAGGAGTGAGACATGCGCTACGATTCGTCTGTTCTTTTTCTTCTTTCTAGTTGTATAATGTGGGGGGAATAATGCAAATATCAAGCGGTGCAGCAAAGCCCAACTGATGTTACGTGCATATAAATAGATAGATAACAAATACACAGATCTTCGAAAACAACAAAATAGGCTTCTACGTTGGTCAGGTTAAGAATGTCGCGTGCATATATAATAGAGTGCGGCGGAATCATCGACAAAGTTAGCGAACTAGAGAAAGATTCGATTCTGTATATATATATATATATATAATTCTTTTTTAAATATAATTGAAAGCAAGAAAGTCGTGTTATGTAATGCGGCGCAAGTCACTTGTTTAAAAAAAAAATTTTAAGAAAACTAGACATTTGTGTTGAAGGTCTAGAATGACAAAGTTGCTTCCTCTCAACGATTGTGCGAAGCCGTATTACAAATTATCTAGAAAAAAAGGCTTATTTTCGGAAGGCCAAATGAGCCTTCGAGTCAATGTTTTTTATAATAAAATGCTGATACATTTTAACAGCAGACCAAATGTATTTTCCATACTTAGACCATACAACGCTCTTCCACGCTGTGGGTTGATTCCGGCATACGAAGAGTGAGACGTAGCATTGTCAGTGTTTGCTTTTTGCTATACGTACTTCGGCAATAGTTTACGTTACCGTAAAAAAGCGTCCAGACATTTCTGTGCTGACATCCCAGGTTCCGTCTGGTGATCGGGCAGCTAAGTAAAACTGACCTAATGCTCTTAGAAGGTGACGTTCGAGGGGCAAATACGTATGATCGCAGAGTTGTATGAACAAAGATATAAGCGAATAAATTTTGCAGTTGGGGGTGGAAAATAGGTTCTGTAATTTGATTATTACCTTGTATTTAGGGGCTATAATTAATATCCGAAAATTATTGCACAATATCAGTTAATATTACATACGATAGTGTTCTGACCTAGCCGCTAGTATTCGACTAAATCATTTGAATTCGGTTACCATCGGCCTATTCAATAAAAGGAAGTTTTTACATATTTTTATGGCTTCTAATAATTCATTGTAAGATACCATATAGCTTAAAGCTAATGGCCAGTATTATAAGTAGAAACATTCAAAAGTAACAGGATATCCAGAAATACGTTATTTCTACAGGAGATAGGTTTGGCAGACAGAGATCTTGTATATGATCCTAAAGACCCGGATAACGCCTCTGATTATACGCTCCATAATTATCTAGCTTCCTCTAAAGAGTCCTGTCAGGTGCTATTTATAAGTTGAACTTGATAAATGTTCTAATTAATCAACGCCTCGTGCATAAATACATACATTTTTCGGCCAATTGAATATCTTACATCTTGTTTATAGTAGGTAGTTTAAAATTTACCTGAAGAGCTACAGGTCCGGGAAAAGTTCGTCATGTAGCAGCAGATCCGGCTTTCTACCTTAACAAGCTTATTGCAGTATTATTTTGTGGTTGCTATCAGCATTAGCGTGTTGCCGAAAGTAGCGAAAAGGAGGAACATTTATAACAAGAGGGAATAATTATATGTCGCCAATTAGTCTTCCCTTATTACCGTGCTTATTCTCCCCCGCTCTGGGTCTGGCTCACAAGCGGGCGTCCAACTTCGCTCGGGAGGATGGAGCGCCTGCAGGGGAATGAAATCCCGGACCGCTCAGCCGGCCGCCAACTCTATGATGTGGTCGTTCTCACTCGGAATAATACAGCTATCTGCCATTGCCCAACAATTTAAATGTTTCGCCGATATAACTATGCAGGTCCACAGAAGGCAGGCTATAGGACAAGTGCAGCCGGACGCCTTTAACTCGGCCTAAAATCAAGAAATACTTTGTCCCCTTGTGTCCGTAACGAGTCATGTGAAATGTTATTATCTATTTCTAACGCCGTAACACGCTTCAAGCTTAGAATTTCGAAACGCCGGAATATAAATATTCAACATGGGAATCTTTAATGCAGATTACTGTGATGATTATGATGAGTAACTGTGACAATTGAAAGGGCACATTCATAAATAGTAGTAGCGAGTTTGGTGTGAATTAAGCAATCTAGAATACGTATTTATATTCTATTATCTTGCAAATCCCATCCGATTAGTATTGTAATAGAATCCAGTCGGTATTTTGATTGGTAACGGAAATATCGAAAACGATAGAACAAAGACAAACAATTTCACTAAAGGAATCGCTACCAACATATAGTTTGCTTACATCAGATGAAGCGCAATTTCATTCGAGTGCACTCAACGAAGTTTTCAGCCAGTGCCGCGATGCGTAGCAATTCACGTGTTTTTTTACCTGAATCCTTTATGAAGTTAGTTTGCTTGTAGGCGACAGATTCAGGGAAACGTTTCGCAAAGTTCAAGTTTTTTGGCTCTTTGTCAATTACTTTGAAGAGATAGCCTCAGCTGAATAGCTCATGACAAAGCCCATAAATCTAATAATAGTAGTAGGCCATACTAAAGTTAGATAAAAGTACCGCAACGCCTGAGTCAATCTTTAACCGCATATCGTACACGAAACACTTTTTTCAAGTCGGCGCATAAATATTGTTAGGGTTTGTTCTACACCATATATTAATATGGTAGCACTATGTGTTATAGTAACAGTTTCTATATGTACCTTAATCATCTTAACTGACATATTATTCGAATTTTGATCACGCAAAACGCAATGGGGCATTTTTGTTCGTACAGCATCAAATATTTAGGGTGGCTACGAAAGGCTAATACAGTGATCTATTATATGTCACGTCTTCCATGGGTGTCTATTGCGATGTCCGTATAGTATGATGCCATAGCGCAAGTACCCTATGGACGCAAATCTCAATTAGGTCAAGAGATTGCTTGTCCGTTTCGACGATTCTGCTCAGGCCACTAATATAGGCGGAAGATGACATCATTCCTGGCCTGCCCACGATGATTTAGGCAGTTATAACTAGTGTACCACGTCGATGATGGGAAAGTCGTTTTGAGCCTCATTTTTGAGATACGCTGCTTCTATTGCCTTTTATTTGTTGCATGAGGCCGGTGCAAAGTTCCAGAGATAAATGGGCCGACAATTCTGTATTCACGAAGATCAAACGACACTCAAATGTCCGCACATCTGATGCTGATCTCATGATGTATGGCGACAATCTGGATATACATACACAAAGCTACAAACTTTTTGTCTATGAAGTATGTCCTAATGGTACACGGCAAATTGTCAGACCCGTCTTGATCGAAATCGCTGAAGGATGCATGCTGCTGCACCAACATTCGAAAGGAACGCAAATCGGGACAAACAACCATCGCTTTTCTATTGCTGCGACTACAAACTAACTCCTCTTTATTCGTATACTTGGGGCAAACGGAAATGAAGTCTTCAGGATAATGGACCGATGTAAATACAGCCTTTCTCGGTCGATGATTAAAATGGGGTTGAAATTTTTATTGAAGTTTTCCTTTTCAGTGGTTCATATGATTGTTTTTTGCTGAAAATATGGTGATTTTATTTGGTGAGACGTGATGCTGCCGTTCACTTCGCCAACTCTAATGATTTTCGAAATTTGGGATCGACATAACAGAGCATCCGACGTTACCAGTTGGCCCTCCCCATCATTGCTGAGCAATATGGGAGCTGCAAATGGAGCTCCCACATAATCTCAAGTTAAGCTCAAGGATGAGCCCTTCATGCAGAAACAACTCGTTTTCTTAAATTTATTCTCCGACCAGCGGCCCGACAACGGTTCTCTACACAGCAACGCATTAATATTCGCACTAAGACGTCCAGGAACGAAATTGAAAAAATCTTGCCTTAGAGTTTACACGGGCCGTGCAGATGCTAGGTACGGAAAAGTACGAACAATTTGCCTTTCATCCAATTAATTTTTTATCACTCGTCATCTGCTACGTTGTGGGAACATGTAGCATGCCGTTGCGTCGACTCGTACCAATAAACAACAACAGCAATGACAACATCAACTAGCGTTTCTTCGGTTTGTAAATGCGCTTTATGAATAAAGACAGCGACGAATTACGTGTTTCTGCCTGCCCATGAATCTGCTGGCCAGATCTATGCCGCTAAGAGGTCTTCCTAAGTTACGCGCATGGCTAAATTTCATCTAGACTTATACTTGCACTGCCTGAAGTGAACGGGAGACGTATAACTACAGATTGCCGCCGACGCCGCACTCCGTACCGATTACGTTGCAAGTCTATTCTAAGATATTCTGATATTTTCCGAACCGCGAGAGGGAAATTGAGTGTTACCATAAAAGAGTTCCTAGAAAAATGACGGATCTGAAGAATACTCTACAATGTATTTGTATTCTATAATTAAGTCGAACAATTAATTATAGGTATCCTTAATAATTTAAGCGTTTTATCAATATCCTTAATTAAGGAGAATAATTTAAACTAGATGATATCTTGATCGATTAATTCTAATCGTATGAACCTTAACTTTGTCACTGACTATAAACGAGAAGCTTTCCGATAAAGTTTGCTGGTTGGATTTTTGCTTCAAGTTCAACGTAAATAGCTATCAGCCATGTAGGCAAAACTGATGTGGTGTTCTATGCTCATTTTTGTTTGGCTCAGACTTGTATTGTTAGAGAACGGTGGCGCCCCGCTAATATGCAAAACTAAATAGAACTCAAGGTTTCATTGAGTAACCACAAAATTAAAGACTTATTAGGCAATATTCAGCAGGTAAACTGACGGGCCATACCTGGGTAGCTATTTAAAGCCCTAAACATAATATGGGCGTAGATTTCCTTGCAGTGAAAGGTCACACTTCAAGGGTTGCAGAACTAGTCACTCAATTTTGCATTATGAACCCGTAACTCACGTTCTGTTATCATGTTTATTCGCATAATGACAGCTTTGCTCATTCATAGACAAGGTATAACTTCCGCAAACTGGCTTTTGTAACTTGTACTGCAAGTTAATTTTATCAATATATTTTTGTGCGCGAGAAAGAACTGTTAGGTTTCATTTTTTTTTTCAGAGATCATCACATGTCTGCCGATAAATAGCTGCGTTAAGTCTCACACGTTGACTTTAATTGGCTTCGTTTTCGCATGCTAATATAGAAATTGTATGCTGCATGTATATTAGCAATGAGTATTGATCAAAGTTGTGAACACCTCAACTAGTCATCATGTTCGGCCAACACTGTTTCCTATTTTAGATCTACCCTAAATATATGAAGTCTTTTAGGTGCTATATAGAAGGTGTTAAACGCGTTCAATCTATATTGAATACAGGTAAAATACACATTATTTATAATGGTGACCCGAACGATCTCCTGCCTGGAAAGTTCTCTCCGTTTTCTTTGCTAACATCGAAACGTGAACTATGAATGAACCATGCGAATGTAAATCCGTGGCCAATAGCTTTACTGGCGATTGGAAGCAGTCGCTTCGGGAGTATCTTTTTCGTAATAAGATTTTTTCTTATCTCACCTTGTCCTTTACCGAACCCCTCCGTGTGTAGGTGTCCTAAAATATGGGGAATGGCACTTCGAAATGATGGAACAGAACATTTGAACAAAAGCGCTTACTGCTGATGCCGTACGATATGCTAGAATTGGCGTTTCCAGCCTCCTTTCAACCATGCGGATAGGATCACTGATGCAGCATGATAAAAAAAATTGACAAATCAATTTGGAAATGCAATATTCTCGAAGCAAGGTGACTGCCGAAATTTAAGAAATCGTACGAATTGGGTGCATTGGAAAGGTACATAGCAGCTCAACGCTCGAGAACCACCGATTGAATATCGAACCATCTGTGCGCGGGGGGTATCTTGTACCCCCATCAAACTGTGCGGTTGACGTGACAAGTCGATAGGGAAACTAAAATACCATGTCCAATTGCCACTGCGACGTGCAAGCCGGTCCAGAATGATATAACAATATCAATGTTGAGCAGTCAAATGAACTCCACCAGGACATGTTGCCGACGTGCTAGGCCATGCTGATTTGTTACATCACCAATGAGTGTGAATATCTACCGCGGTCGAAATTTTCTGCCGTATGTTTTTCTCTTCTAAAAATTGTAGATATTCTAATGCAGATGAAGAACGTTTCATGCATACCGACTAAAAGTAAAAGTATCAAACCAAGGCAGATCTATTGGGTACTCACGATACGACTGACTGGATGTCGAGCGACCACGTAAATCTCGTGCTGGCATTTAGCTACCGAATCTAGCGTACGTTTGATACTAAATATTATAAAATAAAAATCAAAGTGTATTCAAGTAAGACGAAAAGTTATAGGAAAAAAGGACTTGTAACAGAACTTTTATTACTTCCATCGTAAATCAACTTATCTTTCGACAAGTGTCGCTATATACCGAACTTCATATAGAAGAACACAGGAAAAACGGTAAGCATTGAGGGTAATAATTATCGATCAAAATCTTCCAGACCCCATCCTAATTGAAGCTGGCGGATAGGGTCATATGAAAGAGTAATCACGTGTGAGATGGACATCTTCCGCCTGAAGGTACCAGCTGCCGAACCATTTATTAAGGCTTAGTTATCGAGTGTGCCTAGCCCATAGGGCAATCGGTGAAGTGTGATTGATCTTGTGTACGTTCAGGGAGCACAACTCCCATAACGCAGGACAGAATATGACGATACTACGATCAAAAGGATATTGTCTTTTTGTTTGTATGGTATATTGTGAAGCCACTAATTATCCAATGAATAAATGACCACATAAAAGTTTCTCCAGAAACTGCTAGGTAGTTTTGACAAATAGCGTAGAAGTATAGGTCATATTTACCCAACCCCTTTCAATTGGTCATCGTTTTACGAGCCGCAGACGTTGAAGACATGCACTTTTGTTGTCCTAGATGTGCACGTTTGCGTAGTGCCTTCTCGTTGCTCTGGCTTTTTTGATGACTTTTTTGTTTACCATTGAGACATATGCTGCGCGATGTTTCAGGACGTTTTCGCTGTCATGGTCTTACCAGACCTTAGTAAGGTAAACAATCATCTAGCAGCTGCATTTTGCTACATAGTATACACGCTTCTTTTAGTTAGCTGCTAATACTGCCGCTAGTAACCCTAGAATCGACAATTCTGACAATACTTTCCTCGCGCAGTCTATTTTGACCCGTCATTTTGTTCGATTTCCCTTTACTGTTTGAACTCCTTGTTTTTTCCGCCTTCTCCTGCCTCAATGGCGGCTGGACGTCTTTTGATTGTTGGTACGTGAGTTTTGTCTTCGCTTGAAGACTTGGGCTTCGATGCAGGTGAAATATGCAGCTGTGTGTTGCATCGGTTTCTAGAGCTAGCAGCCGGCGATCTACAGCGGACATGACGTATTTGAACGAATAAATGCATTCATTCTTCCGTCGCTTGTTATCGCTGCCTGTTTTCGTTTCTTTCTGTTCGACTGTGTTGTGGTCTATAGGGCGGCCCTGTCAATTTCATAACGATGGAGGACGTATCGCAGACCACCAGAGGCTAAAGACCCATCTACGTCGCGGATCTTTGCAAACGCTCGTTCAGTTAGTGAGACCGGGCAGACCGCTACCGTAGGACAACGCCAAAACGAAACTAAAAGGCTTTTTCTCCTCGTCCTTTTTCCACAGCGCCATGGTGATAGCGATGATTCGAGCAAAATACACTAGCGGAATGGGTGGCAACAGTCGCTGCGTGCCGGAACAGGTAAGTCTTTGGCGCAAGAAAGAAAAAAAAACGTAAATAGCCTAGAAGCACACACCATAGCAGTATCAGAAACAGTAACAGTCAACGGGGCCCTATCCCAGAGTTAGATTTGCACCATCCTATCATGGTACATGCATCACTATAAAAAATATACAGCTTTGCCTTAGTGAGTCTTGTACTAAATCCTCTCAACCTTTCTCGCTGGCTATACCATCCACTGGCTGGATATGTAAAACGTGTGTAGGCAATTAGCGTATGAGAATGCTGAAAGAAATGCGGAACAAATCAGAACTTTTTATTGTGCAGAGGGGGGGGGGGGGAGAAAACTTTTGTACGTCGGTTTAACTCTGTGTGTACGACTTAAAATAGCGAAGAAACAATGCAAGCACAAATCACGGTCGTACGTTTCTTCTCTTTGTTTTTGTTTACAGGCGACTATTAGAGAACAAATTGTCGACTGACCTTTATACTATTTTATGTTTGTTCTAATAAAGCTCATCTTGAAACTTGAAACAGATTCAAAAAATGGTGTTCCCGAGGCACATTTTGGAAGGCCGTCGTAGCAGGTGTAGTATTATACATGGTATTAGAAGACAGTTCGCTTTTTCTACGGCAGAATGACAACGTCATGACGACCGGGCCAGCAGCCTTGTTTTTGGGACATGAGCCGAAATCAGCTGCTGTCAACTCGTTCGCCCCGGGACTAATGCTCGCTGAAATAATAAATTTGCTTAGTTGCCCAAAATCGACAATTTACCACACTGCTGAATACGAGGCTCTTTTAAGAGATGGAAACAGGCTCCGATACACCAGGATACGAACAAAGACCGATTGTAAGGTCTTACCAACAAATGTGCATTTTTGATAATTCTCATGTTTCGATACATTTTGTGACAGCTGAATTTAAGCTTGTTATGGATACAGTGACCTGCATTGTTTTCGAAGGCTGCATAAACAGATGGTACACAGAAGCTCTCTAAGAGTAAGAAGCCAAAAAGATTGGCGTCATTTGCTTTTATGTTTTCTTGTGCAGACAGCGGTACGTCGTTTTCGATCCTCTAGTCATGGCAAAATACGTGCAGAGAGTACAATGATATTCTAGGCTGCGATAATTGGGGCCCTATTGAAAATAATGAGACGATAACGTCGATTCACGCATTGTCGTTGTTAAGAAGATATTCAAATTTATAGAATGTTTTACAACGGGCCTGTAAGCAGTTTAGGTCGCGAATTTAAAACAAAAAAACATTTAGGCACATGATAATAACATCGAGTAAAAATGTACGTGAAAAACTTATCTATGAGAAAATGTTGATACCTGTTGATTAAAGGCATACATTTTTTGTTTGGCTGTACAGCTGCACAAAAATATTTGAAATTTATAAGTTGTTTTTATTTTCATTAGTTAGTCGCATACATTTTTTTTCTAATCTCTTTTCTTCATTCCACTTCATTAGGAAACTTTGAATTTAGTTAACCTAAACCGTATTGTGAAACATCGAATAACTGTCTGACCTCTTATTGCATGTCCGTTGGGTTAAATCTTCCTTGGAATCTTCTTGTGATCCAGTTTACGTTGTGGCACTTGCGACTCGTTTTGGACACAGATAAATGAGCACTGTATGGAAGCCCTTATAATGTTGCTCCATATAGAGGTTTCCATATGTTCAAGGGGATCACCTAGATAAACAATATTGACCATAAGCTACTACCAAGTTACATATGTATATATAGTCCATAGTAGACATCAAACCCTTGCCCAATTATTTGCTGTTTACTTATTTTACACTGTGCAGTTTGTAACGACACGTTTTCAAATGACAGGGTCATCTAGCTTGCTGCTCGGGGCTTCTTATTGCAAAACTTCGGAAGAACTTAAGTCTATCATCAAAAATTCGTCGTTGTGCCTGCGAAACGATGGCGGGCAAATTTAAAAATTGTGACTTCTCAACCGGGGAAATAGCTCCGTTGTATGTCCGATCAAATGCATGTAAATTAAGATTCGGAATGAGAGTTCTCCTTAAAAAAAACGTTGTTTATTATACGAAAGTACCATCTAGAAACGTGTTTTCTACTGGGATTAAGCGAATGTTATCACTCTACATCTAATGCTATCCAACGTAAATCTGGACCTTATATGAACGCAATTAGGCCTGAAATACTGATGCTATGATTAAAAAAATTTGTTTTTTATAATAACGCATTTGTTCGTGGCTCGTTGCCACTAGTCTCTCTTTACCCGCTTTTGTCTCAAGAAAATTGGTCAAAAAAATCACTGTTGTTTGTGAAGAAATCGTTTGATTTTCGGATTTATCTTCATCGCTGAAAGGTTATTTTAACGGATTAACCCAAGTAAGGTACCCAACGAAATGCACTACTTTCCGGTAAGCTACACACTTCAATATACACACTATTCTCTTTTGTGACCAGCGACAAGTCTTATCCGAAATTTTATTCTGGCTCACCGAAACGCAGAACAGTCTAAAATCGAATATTGCAGTTTTAAATATAAAAATAATTTCATCATAGCTTTCTTAATTTACGCCTTTCTTTCACGACAATTTGGTACTGAATATTCTATATTGGATCGATCATTTGATATTGATTTTGTTTGGCTGGAATAAAAAGGAAGCAGCCATTTCAACGAACTATTACATATCAATCCAGCTTCACAGCTGTCTGAAGGCGCACGAAGTTTGAGCGGCTAAAATAGCGTTTTAATTTGAATAAATGTAAAAGTTAACTTCTCTAGTTATCAGTTACTTATCATAGGGTTTTTTCCAACCTATTAAAACAATCACAACAACTTTTTACACACCACACAGTTCTATAAAATACTTACTCAATGTTATGTTAAATCGTTCTTACATCCTTATTGACGCGCTAGCTAAGTTCAAGTACATCTTAACAACACTGAGCACTGCCTGGGGTGGAATTACAATGATAATTCAAGCACGCGTATATATAGCCATAATTAGACTATGCGTATATTTTTTATAATGTAACAAGGCTAGCTTTGAGCGCGCTAACTACCGTCCTAAATTTGGTACTCGAAGTAAATCTTAAAAATAGCCACATGGTCCCGTTCCTAGGTTGAGCAGACAATTGGATTAAGCAGTCCCGAAGCTACTTAACCCTATCATACTTTAACTACCTGGTATCTAGAGCGGTTGACTAGAAGGACAGAGACAGTGGTATTCGTTTAGAAAGCTGGAGCAATGCATTGACAACGTTGCCTCACATTGATCAGATGGAATTTGCATTGCAGATCTGCTCAGATAGAATAAAGCCAGAGAAGAGTGGACGACAACGACGATCAGAGGCAAGAACAAGCAGGCCAGACAGGAGAAAATAGCCAGGCAAACGAAAAGAGGCGCGCGCGACAGAGAGAGAGAAGGAGCCACGACAGATACTGTGCCGCAAACATTTAAAAACATATTGGTATAGGAAGCATACGTTTCACGCAAGGCGGCAACTCGTTCAAACTTTTAATGTACGCATACACTTATGGAGCCAAAAACCATCGATCCTTGGCCAGTCTTTGGTATTTCTACGAATGTTTCGGTATACGGAAATAGTTCGTGAACGATTTGCCGCTGCACCGCTGTGATCGGCGGCAGCTAGTCCGCCAGACGTAAATAATGGTCGTCGACGAATGGGCAATGAGCTCAGCTCTAGAGTTTGTAGAATCCATCCGGAACAACGCGTTGTTTTCTACGATCAGCTTCGACGAACGAGCGGCTTTACGCTCTGTCTATCCAACCAAGTGCCACAAGTCGCATCCGTTGCATGATCGTTTATTTATTGAAATTTAGAATCTACAGCGAAAACATATGTTATTTCTGTTCCCAATAATGTGCAAACCGACTGTTAAGCCGTTGAAAAAGCCGCAGACCCGTTCTAAATAAGCTACTTGGAATTCGGCTATAAAAGTCTAAATATTTTTTCGTCTAGAAACGTCAGCGCCATGTTTATGCTCCGGCTTGATAAGACCTGGAAAATGCTATAATCTGTGTGTTGGTTATATGAATTAAGTAAGCGTTTGGTTTCTCTTAAGCATCACCCCAAACCAGTAATGTATATGTTGAAATTATGTTATATTTCTTGTCTTAATGGGTAAACCCATAGTGTCGAAGTTAGCTACTAACTTCAGTTGATACTGGAAACACTGTAATGCGTAGAGGTAACTATTTAGTCGAATGTAATTTTAATCATATAGCCCTAGAAGTTAAAAAATGTTATCGTGAATTTTAAGATCCAATATAGTTGTTGTGTATGCAAAGATATTTCGCATCAAGTTATCGTAATTCATTGCGACAATGTCTAGTGTGCTTATGAGGCCTTTTTTCGGATGGCCTGCCCGTTTAGTTTTCGATGGACGAAAAGCTGTCATCTGTAAAGTTAACATGTACCTCTGTCGTGTCCGGTTCTCTTCTAGGGCATTTTTTTAGTTGAACGTTTTAAATTAAAAACTCGTTCTTTGATTTGGGGTTTGTCAGCTGCTCCATCTCTCCGAAAAGAAGATTAACCAGCCAAAGACATTCAACCTACGGCAATAGCAGGCCTAGAGGCCCAACGTCACCTTCAATTCCCCTAACTCTTTTCGTTGGATCGGTACGTCAGAAATGTACTTATCACCTGTACGTCATTGTCTGGTCAGTCCGTTTCACGTTTTGTCCCAGAGTTCGCGAATAGCTCAATTGTTCAAACTCGGCAACTTCCTGTCCCGTTCTTATAGCGCTGCCGGTCATTTTCTTGTCATTGTCATTAACGAAAAACAAAGGAGGCGATTCCTTCTAATAATAAGATATGAGAATCTTGAGTCTTGGCTGGGAACAATTTACGTGGACACGCTTTAATTAAACTAAAATTCGCGGTGATTGTAAAATTGTTACGCTTCTCATATGAATTCCAGCAAGAGGAGCAAGCATAGCATCGAGAACAATATTTGAAAGAATCACATGAGAAAATAATTTTCAAATATTAAGCTGTTAATCGGGGGCTTCGAAATTGAATAATCCATGAACTAGTTGGGCTAAAATGATGACCCTTTGGTACATTTCGCCCTTTGGTACATAATGGTACATTTCGCTATTCTTCACATAGTTGCCTATTCGTTCTGGCAGCTTCTGGCCAGCCATGCGTTTATCACTTATGTTTCCGTGTGTAATTTGCTTATCTATGGCTTCTCGAAGTTAGTGGGATATGCTTGCCCATCAATTGTCCTTTTTGCAAGAACCCTATAATTACATGGATTTAGATCAGGAGCATAAGCGTATTAAAGCAAGCGTCCGATATTTTTGCTCAATTTAGGAAGCAATTCATGCATGGTACTACGTGATCTCGGTTACAGTGCCAACGATCCATGGGTCTCTTGAGGAACTCGAGATAGCAAACTGCATTCATTGATCATACGCTCCAGGAAGTTCTTTTCTGATTGAAGTTCCGCAAATACATTATACTCATTTTTGACTTGTCTAAAGTGAAACCATTTTTATTTGGTTTGCACATTTTCAGTATTTGGGTTATGATGTTTCGACACGTTCAATGCCAAATCCCAGTTTTGGCCGGCAGAGCTCTTACAGTCGAAGCTCTGGTTTCATAAAAAAAACGTCCTCTATTGCGGCAATATTTTCAGGGTCCCGATGCCAGGGCACCTCCTTGCTGATTTCCGACAGTTCATGCTCCGTTCTGGGAACGTTTTCGCTGTTCACGTTCTGTGTTTTCGCTTAACGTCTTCTTGCCTAATACCTTCATCTTTCTTCGATGAACTGCGCTTCAGGGCTGTGGCCTCCGAGAAACAAAAACTTCACCACTGAGCGATGATTTTCGAAACAAAAAAAAATTTTTTCTTTTAAGTTAATTTCCTTCGGAGTAGACTCAACCGACTCATACCCATTAATTCCTAGGAAACCGGAATATTTACTGGCCAAATTTCATTAGCGCGGCGTAATCCCAAAGCAAAGTTCGCCGGATTCGCTTGTAGCAGCTGAATATAATAAGTATACCAATGAGAACTAGTACCATAGCCCAAATGTACATTATGATATTAATATTATGAAATGATCAACATATATTTGTTAACGATTTTGGTCGATCTTTATCAGGCGGAGCCCAAAATAACAATGCCTGAATAGTGGATTTCAATTATTTTACCAAAAAAAAAAAGGAATAAAATACGGCCTCTTTATGCTTGAGGTATATTCTATTATTCCACATAACTGGTTCGGCAAAGTAAACCTACAAATACTCACTGGGTTCTAAACCGTTCTTTCTTATCTGATTGCAGTTACCGGGAACGAGTGTCCCTCTAAACAAGTCTAAAGCGAAAATATATCTCTTATGCAAAATTGGCCAGATGCACATATTTGGCGATTATAAATAGGCTGTGACACATAAAACGTAACTTGTCTTTTTATTATTATATTGTATTACTATGACTAAAATTGTGATGAAAATGTACCTCTAAGAGCAATTTTGCTTAAGGTAAAACGTCACTAAATGAATATGTCAGATGACAAAAAAACTCTCACAAGCTGCCTCATTTTGAATGCTTAACCCGAATTAAAGCCCGTACTTTAACCAGTCATCAATTTCAACTACTAATCTAAGCATAAAAATACTACTTAAGAAAATCCTTTTTTCTGTCCACCATTAGCGATGCACGGTCGTCTGCGATCGTTTTGTGGTGATCCTACCGCTGCCGACGCACGTATTTCGTTAACATATTTAAGCTCCGATATAATATTCTTTAAATCGAGTTTACCATTCAAAGAAGTTCTGACTCAAAATCTTCTGAGCAGTTACTGGCCGTCGCGAACGCCACGAGTACGTTAAGAGATGGTCGATAGGTAGTAGGCAGCGACGGCGCCAAACACAGCACGTGCCGTCCAGTACTGTCTCGGGAAAGGTGGACGAGCTGGGTAAAGAGTCAGGGGAAGACCAAAGAAAGAGAAGGCCTACGATTGAGGGGCCCAGCCTCCTAGGAACAGAGAAGGTATTAAATTGTGTTAGCATAATTGCCGCACTCTTTGGGTGCCAGCTGAAAGAAGAGCTCTTGCTTTCGCTGAGTTACGCGCACGTTGAGGGACGAAGCTCAGTTGTGCCATAGCGGATGCCGCTGAGTGATTGGCTTTCTCGTAGTCTAATACGAACAATCTTGGTTTGTTCCTTGAAGCAAGATCGACGATGGTGGCTTTGTGGCTGGCTAGTTGGCGAGGCAGACCAATCTTCGTCGAGATCAAAGCAGAGGGGAAATTAGATTCAGGTAGTTACATGTCCGCCAGTATTTCGCACAAGCAAAAGGCGGAATATCAGCTACTGCTCACATGGCTACGTAGGATGCGGTGGCGCTTCTGCTACGTCACCGTAGAGTTCGTTCACCCGTTGAAAGAAGCGAGTGAGTCTCGAAGCCTGAATAGACAGAGCTAAAGGGATGCCTGCAACTTGAATGAACGACGATACTTCATCCCGCCTGCTGCTCCAAGATGACGTCGTCAGCACCCGAATGACAGTAAGGCTAGGGAAATAGGTAGTGAGAATAGATCCTGATAATGCCCAGGTGCACATCACTGAGGCACGCACATATGTCCACAACTTTACAAAAACAGGCCTAACGAATGGAGAGGAAACGAGACACCTGGCCGAAAACAGCCAATGCTTATAATCGCATTTTTGCTTAGCGTATGATGCTGCTGCAAGAGGACTGCAATAGGGGAAGTAAGTGTCGCATATGATTGTTATAAAGATGACTCTGTGGTTTACGGAAAGCTATTTTAGCGAATGATACACATCGCGATCCTGCTAAACGCAGCGACGGATTTGTGCAGAAGTGTGCAAGTGATCAGATATAAGTCATGTGATAAGCCCTGGTTTCTAGTCATGTAATAGGGGTTTGTTCATTGACATGTGATTAATGAGCGCATACTTGACGCTGACTAAAGACAGAGGGGGCAACAGGAGTCGGGAGCTAATTATTTTAGTATTCATAAGACACATGTGTTCACTTGCGTTGTAAATGTGCTACAAGGAGAAGCTACCAAGCCACACTTAAATCTTGCACAAATGAGCAATCCAGTTAAAAAAACTCGGCTACAAGGAAATGTAGCCGGAACTACTCAATGCCTGCCCCTCTTTTTTCACTGCCTGTGAATACATAAATAAAGTATACGCTAGACTTGTGGAGAGCCATTTAATTGTGATTAACCTCCTTACCCCCCACAGTTGCCTCATATTCGCGTACTGTAAATTCATTGCGCATCGATCACGTAAAAGATGCTATAGCAATCACTCTAACAAATACTCCCATTCTTGCACCTTCTGACACAAACCCGGCTGAAGCTAACATGCTAGATGATCATTCTCCTACCCTGCTCCAACTGCATTTCTAGTACACTTGTAGTACCATTACTAGAATCGATCAAGTAACCGTTCTATTTGCAATATGGTCATAGAGTCCTTTACCTAACCTACTTAGTAGATTGACAATCGTCGATCTACTGGACGTGTTAAGATCCGAGCGCAGGTTTACTCTCGAGGAAATGCTGCCAGTCTTCTACAAGACATTTGTCATTTGTCTGGCAGATACTTTAAAATCGATTCTTGACAAATTCTTAGATTAATTTGTAAACTTTTCTGGTCGAGCACTGTTTCCTCTACTTGCAAAACAAATTATGGGTATAACGTTGCATATTTCCGTCCAGCATTTTACGGATCTGTCCTAAGTTTACCTTCTTAATACGTTTCACAGTTTCATGAGAAGGTTTAAAAAAGACTTTTAAAATGATTTTGCTGCATTTTGCCCAGTACACATTCGCTTTTTTGTCATTCTATCTGTACTCAATTAATAAAAAAATAAATTATGTTTTAGCTATAGTTTGTAAAAGTATAATCAAAGTGAAAATGAATCGCTCTGTCAACAATTATGGTTGGGAATTAGGCAGCTCTTCTATTGACAGTACCCATCATTATGCAAGATTTAGACGTGCGAACCACCGTACAACTGATTTTTAGCTATCTGTTAACGCTATCTAGCCAAAAATCCACAACGAGATTTATAGATTCCCGTACGTAATTTACTCGATTTATATAAAGCCCCATGTGCGAGCTTTACTTCTAAACGCAAAAGCACAAAAGTGAAAGTGTACGCCAAGACTCTTATAGCGCTGGTTTTCGGATAACGATGGGGCACATCTGCCTCCGACAGCATCACAATGTGTTCAAACTGCAAAAGGTTACTCTTGTCGGACGTTTTTTTCTGAGCTTAGGCCAAGTAATTGAGATCGGAGAAGTTGCGAGCTCAGCCTCACGGCTTCATTAAAATCGTCTATTTCAATGGTAGCGAAGCGGAGAAATCATCAACGAAAGATTAAATCTCAAACCTACAGTATGACAAGGTTACAAGTTAGGACGCTAACATAACGCGGAACAGATTATGCAGGGCAATAACGTTTCAGTATGTCGGCTTTTCAACAGTGATGGCCTGTGCCGTGCACACGCATGCATCCTTCCATGCATTGCTACATAGTTGAGGGTGGTACGTGCAAAAGTGGACGCGTAGATCACATCTGTCTTCGCCGCCGACATCTTCTGATGAGGGCCGCTCGGCCACGAGCAGAAACAGAAGAACAAGGTATGAAGGACACTTGTTTAATCGCTCACTCCTTCGCCTTACCGTTTGTGTAGTTTGCATATACGTACTATATGTATATAAGCGCTCGTGCGTTTTCGTTCCGTCGACAATAACAACAACGACAGCGGTGGTGTCTACCGCAGTTCGTGTTCGGAGAGGGCGTTATCTACGTCCGCATTGGTGCGTTCCTTAAGCCAATTCGTTACGTGCTCCATCATCTTTGTTTCTATCTACGTGAACAACGACGGCCTTTCTCTATCATTCCCTCACTCGTAAGTTCTCTCTCTCTCTCTCTCTTTCTCTCTCCTCTCTCTATTTCACTCTCTGTTTTCCTTCTGGCTTCTAGCACTTCTGTTTTGTCTGCTAGTCTCTCAAAGTCGATGCTATTCCCTGATGGTTCTCTACATCTGCTACGGTCTAAGTAACATCACATGAAGTTGGCCGGTACAACATTGCCTGTGCGGCACTCACCACCGCCGTAGTCGCTGGACCCGCTAGGGCTGCCGCTACAGTTATTGCCGCAGAACCAGCAACAACGACGGCAACGATGATGGTAACCCAAGGCAGCCAATGCGAAGGCATCTGCGATGACCGTGGCAAAAGCGTACTTTCCATCCCTCGCGGCCCCAACCCTTCTCTCAGAGGAACTCCTCTGTTTCCGAACCTATTCTCCTTGTAACCTCTTCCCATCAGCCAATCGTGCCGAAGCTATGAAGTGCGTCCACAATATAAGCTTAAGCCACTAGTAAATCTTTGTGGTACGGTCAAGACTGAGCAAAGCAGCAACTAAGTTACGTATCATATGGATAGGATGTGAGTGTATCCTTATGCACGTACGTTGGCAAACATACAGATCCATTTAGAAAAATATGAATATGGTAGATGTTTTATGATGTGTCTTGGCATAGTCTCGAGATATGTAGCAGTCGCTGTGGTAGTTCCATCATTGCCCACTAAAGCGATAAATGCTAAAAAAGAGTGGGAAACAAATTTTGTTGAGAAAGCCAACAGGGTTACATAACTGTTAAAGAAGTACCGTTTGTCTCCTAATCATTCAGTCCTCGTCTTACGTTGAACTCTACCCGATATTTTCTACAAAAACGCAAGTGGAACCTAATAAAGTTCTGTTTAACATTGATTTTCTTTTTTTTGGGGGGGGGGGGGGGCAAGAATCAAGATCCGAAAAGGATTGGGTGTTCTGCATCTTAGAACTCGGCTCAGAACAATATTTATATTGACTCGATTCTGTCAAGACGTAATAACGCTAATAATATAAAAATGAAATCAAAACAGAGAGGAACGATCGTATCTTTGTTAAATATTAGAATAATCGCCCTTGTCACCTTATGATGTTTACAAAGCAGTTGACCCAAAAGCATCGTTTACGTATTGGTAATGATATAGCGCTAAATATTATGCAAAATTATACTAATTATCGCATCTGCAATGTATTTTCATAGAAGAAACATTTTGATCGGTGAAAGGTGTTTTTTTTTTTAGATGTGCCATTCGGACACAACGTTCGGACACCTGTATCTGAAACTATGTACAGTTGATCATAAAATTCCGGAATCTGTTTTGGGCGGCTTATACGGCGTTGCAAAAAGTACTCAAAAATGAGCTGTGGGTCCTATCCAATATTTAATTCTCTATTAATTGTTAAATATGGATAATAGGGCTGCAATGAGAAGTATCAAGGCCTAAGCAGAGCTTCACCAGATGCTTCGACCAAAAAAGTCGTAGCAGCCGATGAAGCTTTGGGCTTCATATATCAAGGATATGTTCTATGTGGCAATATGTGGTAAGATCTGAAATGCGAGCACAGATTTAGCAGGCATAAAAGCGCTGTTTCTGTTTGTATCGCATGATAACTTATACGTTTTTTCTAGGTTAACAGCATCCGGTTCCTATAGGACCAATTTGGGTTTAGTACTAAAGGTTAGAGGGAGCAATTTTATTATTTGCTTAAGCTTACGAACGATCCTGTGCGGCCTGATTCCATTGAATCGACTTATTTGCCACTGGCCATAGCAAGGTTGAAAATAATTTTAGGTTAAGGCCATACGTGCCTATTGTTTTTAAGCGCTATACGCATACAGATCGTTACCATCGTTTGATTATTTCATGTCTGCAAAGCTTCGGACTTCACTTACAATCATTGTATCCAATAAACGTACTAACACAGATAACTATAAATATTTTTATAGTAAAAGGACGATGGTGATACGATGCACTGTGGCCATTATTAGTGTAAAGGTAACAACAAAATTTGGTTTATTTTTAACACTTGTTGTGACTGAGCCTTAAAAAGCGGAGGTCATAGTTTGTTAGATCACCTGTGTCCTTTGACAGGACATTGGCATGGCTTAGAACTGACGTGGTAAAACTTACCCAATTATCTTTCTGCACTTCAAGTACTTTATTTTTTCCTTAACGGTTTTTTCACTAGATTGATCTCTTCTAGCCATTATCCAAGTGACTTCCAATCAGAGAGTTCCTTATAATAGCCCGGTGTTCTTCTTCATATTCTTTAATTTCGCTGTAGTAAAGACCGTCAATTAGGGGGTCTAGTCCCCATCTATAATATGGGTAACTACTGTGCTAAAGACATTACTGCAGTCGTCTCCAAAAGATTTAGGTCACCCTCTTTCGATTTTGTATACGCCGTATAAGATATTCTACTATACTATTTTCTAGTGGTACTGATCTTACTTACAGATAATTGTTACTATTTTTATTCACCCAGCTCTTGATCATTTATAATAAGAAGGGCCAACAAAACACTTCGGGATTTTCTATGAGTTCGACGATGCTGTTTCACACTGGGCATAAAAACGAATCGCGCGTCTTATGTTTTACTGTTTTACTTATCACTAATATTATCTCGTTGTCTCTAGTGGCGAACCTGATATAAGTTTTGACAGGATTAGCCGACCTTAATTGTTGTTGCGTAACCTTTAAAGTTAGGTGATAGCTTTCATTGTCTGTCAGGACAGAATGGAGCCATATAGCAACCTTTATTATTCTTATATAGATGAATGACTGTGCAGCTGCCTGACAATTTTCACCGCGTAAATGATCATATAAGTTTATATACAGAGTCATAAAGGAAACTATACACTGGAGAGAGTAAAAAGAAACTTCTAGAATTAGAATAGACCTTGCCAATCAAGTTGTTTGTAGAAATCAGATGTTAGTTACTTAACGTGACTTAACTAGTTCATAATGAGCACCATTATCTTATCAAAGAAATCCTTTGCCCTCGATCTTCAAACTAATCGTTTAACTATTAAGAAGATTTAGGACAAACCTGATAACCCGCCTAAATAAATATGTAATCTTAGCTTTTCTATGTTTCCTTGAAACCAGCGATATGCAAAGTTAATTGGTGATTTTTACTACAATAAGTTGCTGTTACAATCTGCCCAGAACTAACGGTCAATTGGACCGTTTGCAGGGTCTTTTAGGTCCAGATACGTTAAACTCCGTCATATCACCTACTAAACCTTACGACATTGGAAATCTGTGTTTAAATATGAAAGCGGCGCCTTTTGCGACGAAACGACCTGTTCAATTGGATATGGTCCGGGTAGCTGTAGAAGAAGTTTCGGTAGATTTACTGGTAATGTTGTTTAGGTCCGCGAGAGAGTAGGTAGAGAAAAAGAGATTAATGAATAGCATAAAAACGACGATGGGCCTTATGAACTAAATTTCGGTTTCACCTATTATGTTGCTTTTATTTATCTCTTCGTGCGGTATAATTTCAAACATACTGCTTCTTTCCGATATGCCAACTTCTCGCCGTCGCCGTTCAGTGGACCTATGCGAAAGTACATCTCGAGTACTTGCAGAATGCCAAACCTTACATCAAGTATTTAAATATCAAGTCGATTAGGCTTATATTATAAAACCGCTAATACAATTGTAATGCCTACTATATGATCATACTCTATGGCGTTGCTTTCATCTATACGTCGCATCGCGCAATGTACGCTACAGGAAGGAAAAAGCTCAAAATCACGTTGAATGACAGCCAGCATCCAGAAGGTCTACGGGTAGTGTTATGGGCATCGAGATGACATTTCAGTGCACAACTTCCCTTGGTCGGAACTGCTTTAGGGGGAATCGGTAAAAGCAAAAACGAATGTGACTGGCCGTACTCCAAATCGGACGAGTCGTCGAGGAACAGTAATGTGGATATGACTCTTTTTTTTATGTTTAAAGAGGCGAGCATACGGCAAGATGTATACCACGCAGCACACGACTAGTCAGTACACTTTTTCAACAGGAGAAAGATGAGTGAAGCGTAAGGCCCGAGCGGGAAGCTGCGTGGAACTCATTGAGTGAGATAGAGCGCACAAGTTCCGGACACGATGATTTATTAATGGACTAATGTCGTATGATCTTCACATTTCTGCTCGAAGGCGTTTCCGCCACATAACGTAAAGCGGATTAGGACATCGCGTGATTTTAACTTTCCTCTTTCCCAAATAGGAAAAAAACTCCCAACTCACTTCTGATAATTTAATAATATTATGTTTGCTCTGTATTTTGCATTAGACGGATATTTGTAGATTTTGACAACATGCGAATAGTTTAAAGAAGATTGAACGATAATACCAAGTGGTTGGTCGTTGGCGAAAGTTATGGCCGCGCTTCATCTCAACCCCAGGCTCACAGCCGCCGTCAAACAGGCCGGCGTGCAAGGACCTCTGCAGTTTTGAAATTTCAAGAGTCCAGATGCAAAGCTAGGGAGTTGCTAGTGGCAGCGATGTAGTCAGCGTTGATGGCGGCCAACGACGAAATGGAAAGGGGCGTAAGCAGGAGAAAATTTTTCTAAGGCACATCTATGCCAACATCTAGAACAGAACTTCTAAAAAATGGCCATAGAATTAAAAACAGAAACTAACTGGAAAGGAGCCAAAGCAATTGTGGAATTAAGCAATAGCATTGAAAATACCGTCAGGGGCAACATCCTACCAGTCACGATGAAAGTCACGATGAAGATTTACAGAAAATAAGGCAGAAGCTTGTAAAAGGCGGCAAACTGCCTAAAGAAAAGTCGACGACTTCGAGGCATATTCAGTTCAATAAACAGGAACGTGGCAAAACATGATATCGCAACTATATTTCACCCGTGTGCTGGACAGAAACCTACCGATCACTACAAACGCATTGGAATGGCGTATCAAAAAAGTAGAACCAAAAGCACGCTTCTTCGATCAAAATATCTTCATATTAACGTTGTTTTTTTTCCAATAACCAGCGTATTGGTTTTCATTTTAGCTGCAAGCAACTCGACATTTGAAATATATAATGAACGAATATACAAGAGAACAGAAACAACAATGCATCAGGCACAGAACAACTTGAAACGATGTTAGCTGTTAGCTAGCCAAACTAGCAGAGCCAATCACCAATAGGAAAAACATTGATTGAGCTTTAACGTTATGCGATAGGGAAGATATTTGTACGCAGACATTTAGCCAGGTTTGCTTTTCGATTTATTTGTAGCCTAAGAAAAGCCGATAGCACAGCCAGAGATACTCTTATGAAGCCAGACGTAATAACCTTAACAGGAACTTAGGGATACGCACACAAAGACGATATGTGCAATGGAAATCGACACACAGTTATTTTGTATAATATATAATATCAACTAATGTAGACTAGTACCTCAATATAGCATTCAAACATAACATGGAATATCACACACGAACGTTATGGAAAATATTCACTTAGACAGTACGTGTATACACATTATGCGGACCTACTGCTCGTAAACTAAAAGATCATCGAAAGTCAGTAAGGTTTTAAATGATGTTCCACCCATAATTCTTAAAATAGACTCAAAGCCTCTATTTGAGACACTATGGTCCGAAAACGCTAATATTGATATTTCTCGGGACTACTTCAATATTTTTTTATCGGGTCATCTAGTACCGAACAGAATCGATGCGAGGTAATCTACTTCCGAGGTTTATAAGATTATGACATTCTAAAAGTAACCCTCAGTACTTGGGATCTGAAGGAATGAAAGAGTAACTTAAAAAGGTCTGATTTGGTGTTCGTAACATAGAATCGTAAACACTTTATAAGACAACCGTTCTTAACGAGGCATTAGTGAACCGGGATTGAAGATTGCTCAATTAGAACACCGATTAATTGGATCGAGCAAAATACACCATTGATACTTTGGGTATCTGCGGATATTCTGGAGCAAAATAATGATGAAAGACAGACAGACCGCTTTGATCAGGAACAGATTGTTCATCTATCGAAGCTTTACGTGCCTGATACAGAGAATAAGGAAACGCATTCATAGTAATGCAGAAGGTTTGCATTCAAAAAATAGAATGGATTTGATTGATACTCCAAACGGAGCCTGATACGCAATTAAAACATCGTTAAAAGGCAAAGGAGAAGGCAAAGCCCGCCATTATCCTTTAATAGCGACACTTACAACAAATTTGCGCTGGGCAGGACTATGGATGTCTTGTCAGAATGCGGGATGATCTTGGGACAATACATCTAAGAACCGGGTACGAAACTGCCAGCCAAAAGCTGCCAAAGCGGAATTTATGACTCTAGGAATAAGCGAAGAAAAAACGCTCACCAAAAGCTTAAAAAGTAGAAAAGTTCCTAAACGGATGAAGCTACCATCAATAACTTGAAAAAAACTATTTATATATGTGCCACGAGTATACGCTTTTATACGTTGCTCGTTTATTTATTGCAAATACAAGAGGCAATAGTTTTTAGAGACCAAATGTAACCTGTAGGTACTGTTGTTACTTAAAAAATGCTCATTGATTGCCGACAGGCCCCGCAATGATCTCCTCGCTTTGACAATACAAATGTTGTCACTCGTTGTTTCCATGAGCATCAGGTTTCTTTTGATTTTGTTGGAAAAAAGCTGGCATTACCAGCCGCTCTATCGCGTTTAAAAGTCGACATGGTCACCAGAAAGGTAACTCGTAAGGCTTCGACTGGTAGTGCACTTAAGCAACCAATTGTCTTGAGTGTAACAGTGTCAGCTTTGATCTGTTAGACGTCAGCTTCGGCAGGTACTGTCGCTTGAGACTGCCTTTTCCCCAGTGAGATTTTTGGTTTCTTCGAGGGGGATGTGAGTGTCACCGCAGTGATGTTTAGGTATTCTTTTGTAGACATACTCAAGCAGTCCTTGTCCAGACTAATAAACGCTTGCTTACTGATATTATCCAGAATCGACACCAGTACTCTTAGTAAATGTCAAATTCTCAACCGGTTCCTTGCAGCATTGCTAAGTTCTCTAACAAACGAATGTTGGAAAGTGAGAGATGGGTGCAGGGTATGCTGGTCGTACTGCCCCTGCAAGACCCTCGCGATGGAACCCTTATTCCATCGCGATGGAATAAGTCCACTTTTTAACTGTTTTATTAGACTGTTCCAAGCGAATTCGGTGGGCTTTGAAAGTGAAACGGATAACTTTTGAATTCGTTGGGCTACTATAACCATTCTCTAATAGAACAATTACTAAACTGGTGGTCATCTCACATGTATTGGAGGTATTGTCCATGATTTTAGCCTAGCGGTTTCGTAGCTTTCGAACAGCCATTCGCGTTGGCATATATAATTCTTCGATATTTCCAAATAAATAATTAGTAGTATATGCTTCTCCACCAAGTGCCTTTTTTAAAGCACGAAAGGTACCGCAATTACACAGGTCTAGATAGGCAACATAAGCGAGTTGAAGCCAACGTTCGATATTTTTTTCTGGCTCAGAAATAATTGAGAGATAACGATGAGTCCTGGCGTTGTCATTAAGCAACCAGACAGTGTATGTTCGTTTGCCGTGCCAATGATTTGCGAATTTTTTGAGAAACTCGAGATAGCGGACTCCTTTCGTTGTTTCATTTTTAGTGGTAGATACCCCTGATGTTCATTGCAAGCACTACCATTATTTTACGCTCGAGCCTATTTAACACTGTCACCAAATGCGATTTCTCTCCAGGCGATGTCATTTTCTCACTTGGTCCTCCTCCGGTAGGCAGTAGAAATTGTACCATGTCTCATTTATGGCGGCTGTATGCCCCAGGTTTTTTTTAATAAGCATTCTACAGATTGCACGTAAAGCGCATTGCAAGCATTTTCAACTAGCCCTGAAACAATTTACGAGAAATCTATTATTCATTTGATTTCGGCAGTTTGACTATTTGGGCTGCAATTTTGCATAACGTGTTATATGTAACATATCAGTTTTGGCCGACGGAACTTTAGAGTTTGGTCTCTCGCTGAATGTAGCAATGCATTGTTGTCCTTCGGGTTTTGGCAACCAGTCACCTCCTCGTTTGTCTTCAACTCTTAACACGTTTGCACCATTCAGGTATTGCGCTTTCGCTGAAAGTCCCCCTACATAAAGTCTTCACCAGTCTTCGATCAGTTTCCACAGAGCTTTGGTCTTCGAAGAACAGAAACTAAAGACTAAAACGTTGATCTCCGAGACTAAAAGAAAGATGTTTTTCATTCTGAACTCATTTCTCCTAGAGTAGATTGACCCGGTTTTCGCTTACGGGTCCTGAAGCTTGAGGTATTTACAGCGAAATTTTGTTGGGTAGGAACGTGTGGTTCGCAAGCTATTTGTGAAGTGCACTACACGCAAAAGCTTCAGATACCGAATTATCAAGTCGGCCATATTCGCTCGCGACGGGCTAATAAATGCTTTGAAAGCACGTTGGTGACTGCTGCTTCTTCTTAAGAAATAGTTAGCTTCTCAGAATAATAGTTAAGCACTGCCCAAAACGTTTGGGGTCGTCTATTTGTCCTGCAAATAGAATATCGGATCGTGCCTGTTGGATTGCAGCGCGTTACTCTACGTATACCGCAAGCAACGCAGCGGTGTTATTCCACCATATAGAATAGTTACGGTTCCAGGCTTTTTATCCGAGATTTAAGATTTGGCAAACGCACAAACACCTATTGATAAGATTGATTGATCTTTTCATAGTTTTTACGTTAGTGCGCACTTCGAAGATGATAGATTTAGCGATAGATGGGAAAATCATCGCTTTCAATGAGTTTGCTCGCAAACTTGTCCCCTTTCGCGGTTCAATGCGGCTGACGGGCATAGTGGCGATGAGCGTATCTTTAAACACGAGATTTAGCGTATAAGCCAGACATTTCGCTTGAATTAGGCCCATACGTTGCGCAAGGACAGAGGTCCCGTCCATATTTGGTGTCACACTAGGGACCAACGGTATCCCGTAGTAGCCAACAGTGACTTCAATCGTTTGTCGCTCGCCTACAGTTAGGTCTATGAGGCTGAAGTTAAAATTTTTTTTTACCACGGTAAGTAGACTGAGCTCAGGAACCCGGAATATACTTTGTAATGTCCACTCAACTAAGACAAGAGCAAGGAGATTAGTTGAAGTTCCGTAACAACTTCATCACACGACATCATAGTTACGCTCCTTGACTTGATTAAGTCGGCAATATCCAGGCCAGTGAAAGCAAATCTAGACACGATGCCTTCTGATTTTTTAGAAGGTTGTTTCAGTAGGCTGTTAGATCAGTATTTTCTTAGACACAAATGATGAGATACATGTGCCGATCATCACTGTCAACTTGATATTCAACCATGAACACTGAACGGAGGGTTTAAAAGCAAGCGATTATCGTTTTTTCGAATGAAGTAAGATGAATGAAGGTGTTGAGAATTCTGATGGTACTACTATTAGTAGTAGTAGTAACACCCATACTTCCTTATGGAGCTAATATAATCATTCTATAATTTCCTTACACCACCATCCAGACAAGACCATTCGGTAGATTTTTCTGTGGCTCTCGCATACTAAACAATCAGTCTTCAAGTCATGCTTATTGTCGGTTTCCGAATGAACGAAAATAAGTGAATAATTTTGGTAATAGACAGACTGTTATTATTCTCTCATATTATCTATATTATTATATAATATATAATAAGTCTCCTGCGCACCCCCTTGAGGTAAGTAGCCACCTACAAAGATGTAAAACAATACATAAGGATTGAACGTAAGTAAACAGTTTATTAAAAAAAAAAATCAGACCCGACAACAATTCCTAAGATATTTGTAAGTTTTAAATAGTACTTACTTCCTCAAGAGCTGTCATTTTGAGGACGTATTACCGTTTGATAATCGAACTTCACAGACAGCCAGGCTTCTAGAGACCTTTACGACGGGCTTCCATAGTAATGAACCTTTTGGCTATCGTTACGTAACGCCACACTAAACAACGAGCTGAAAGCATTTAGCGACGACGCTCAGCGGAGGTCAAATGCTGTCGCTGATTGTTTGTAGGTTTATTTCAATAACACGATTCGCAATATTCATAGTTGTTGCCGCTTCTCTCAACGGAAAAAATCGGATTATCGGTCTCACTAGCTCTTTATATGGTACTTTTTCCAACTGCTGTGGTGCCCATGAGACATTGCTGGTCCACTTGACTACAAAGAAACAGCAAGTCGTCAGATACCGTCAAGGCTGCGTAACGATGCGTCTTTCGTGGCCAGGTAACGTCAGTAACTTAATCATTTCTCGGATACGAAAATACCGGTTAGAAACAATAGAAAACGTAGACAAGGTTTGTATTAACATTGTTGGCGGAAAATTTGCGGCCTACTTCTTTCACTCTCTGCCAAAACCTCTAATTATACATGTCTTTGAATAGACAAGGATCTTTACAAGTTTGAGAAATCCTTGGAATACAGGTAGGATTAGTCCTAAAAGAAATTCCTATCTAAGCGATTGTCCCTGTTTAATTAGATATTTCTTTTGTATAATCTCGTTTAACTTCAAGAGCTCAACTGCGTTCGAGTTATTAATACAAACATTTGGTTGTTGACTGTGACTGCAGTTAATCGATCACAGTTGAATAAATATACATAGAGCCAAATGAAAACTTTTTATAGTAGCGCACCAACTCGGTATGCTGCAGGGTTAAATTTTAAGTTCTATGTACTTAGCCCATGGACATAACTTACAAATGATTGTGACATAGTCGTGTCTTAAAATAAGATTCTACGGTCGACCTAGACATATGCTAATATTGAAATAATTTTAAAATGCCTCATGAATTATTAGAAGGCATTTTTTTGGATTGTAGGGGTGTTTCCGCTTTGTTTACGTCAAACCTAGAAGGCCAAAAATGCAGGCATCTCTATATGTGCATTATCCGTCCGTAACGCAAAGTTTTCAACAGTTCAAAAAAGTGCTGAATTCTACTTCATGCTATTTCTATAGTAAAGTGAAAAAATTAACCCTAGGTAGGGCATCCAGGTCCAAAGTGGCCACAGAGAACGGTGTGCGGTCTGCGTAACCTAGCAGCAATTTACCGCTCGGCTGCTCGTGTATAGGGGACATTTTCTTTAGGTCGCCTGTTCGGTCTCCCAGAGGACTTTGCACAATGTCATCATAGTCTTCGCCTTCAGTGGCCGGAAGTTCCCACGTTTTTAAACTTAGATGACTATAGCCAATCTAGCAGAACGTCTTGTTACTGACTGCATTTCGCACACATTAAATGCATGTTCCGTCTATGGTTTTTTTTCTAAAATAGGACCTTTCATGCCCGGTATTTGACAAACGTGTTTATATCGTTTATCATAAAGTGTAGTTTTGGTAGTGTAGATAATTTAACTCGAGCTATAAAGTCGACTATTAGAAGAGGCCTATTGCATACTAACGTGTACATTCCAAGACATGCCTATTTGCAACCAGTTTTCATTGTGTCACGCTTTTGTATGCATTAGGTAATACGGACGTTACGTGAGTTCGATCTGGATCAGTTTCGTGTCAATATATTAACAAAGATGGAAAGGCTTCCGATTCAAGTGGCCGTCACACACGAGCAGCATTTGTAATACATATTAGGTTATGCCTTACGAATTACACTGGCCGGCCTTTGCTTCGTGAACGGAACAGGGTTAGGAGTGCAGGATTCAGCGCACGACAGGGGCTGCGGCGTTCGAGATTGGTCACGTTCTGAGACCGAAATGAAAAATAATTTGAGTAGCTGTGGCCGTATGTCATATGCTGGTCACATACAGCAGAAGCTCACCGGCTACCGATCAATGAACGCGTTCTGCACTGATAGCAATAATCCATTCAAATCATCTACGCGTTTATAATCTCAGGCAATTTGCATACGCAGTCCGGTTCGATTCTTGTACTCCAACTGGCTAAAATGGTCTGCCCAGTCAAAATCTTTGGGAACGTTTAATATTAAACGAGCCTTTCCGCTAATACTGTACGGCTTTTTTTACATGGTCTGTCTTGCAACGTAGCTTTGATGCCTAGGCCATTCTGACTTTGTAGGCTACCTAAATCCTTCCATTATCCGCAGGTTCAAGCATGAACTTCCTGGGTATTATTATCATTGTTATATCTTTTACTTGGATTCTAACAAAATTTCATCGACTGCACAGTATGCACGCGCAGTACTCCTATTTGTTACAGTGGCCTAAAGTGTGGGCTAAATCATGTTTCTCTTACGTGAGTAAGCCTTGTATCGATAAGAAGTCGCTCATAGTTTTTAGAAGGTTTCTTATTTGAAAGAAAATAAATGATAATTATCGTGGTACATGATCTCTACGTAAATGTAGAAATCCTTAATTAATGCGTCGTTCTAAGCTTAGTACTAGGTTAATTATTAATACTTAATTAATTAAAAACAGCGTGCGTCTTTTTTAATTGAGGTTTGGTTTTCGGTATGGGTGCTAAAGTAAAGCTTTGGGTATTTTGTTGACGCGACGTTTTTGTCACAAATAATGACGAGTCAGACATGCTATAGGCAATCGATGTTACCACGAAAAAGGTGCAGATCAATGGATCTTTTAGCTTGAATTTTTTAAATACGGTAAAGAAAATTATACAGAAAACCAGGTCAGCAAACCGGTGACATCGCCTCAAGTGATGCGATATTTTTGTCAACGATATCTTCATTCGACATCTCTAAGCAGTGGTTGCTTGGAAACTTTCAGGATACTAAAAATGAAGGAAAAAAAAACACAAACGTTGTTGTTTTCTGTACAGATTGACACACTGATTCAGGAATGGATAAACTGTTTTGTCGTTGTAACTTTACAGCTGAAGACGCATAGTTACGGTTAACAAGAGGCACTAATGAATCATGTGTCTGGACTCGCACTGACTGACCATAGTGCCGTGGGTGTTTTCTCTATGGAAGACTAATATTGTTTAACTATGATAAGTATTTTGTCTGTAATGAGCTTTTTTTTTTTTTAAAGGTTATCAATAAAAGTTGAGAGAATGATTGTGTGATGAGAGAAGAGTTCAAAAATGACCTCTCGAACGTGGTAGAGTACACTGTCAGATTACATTTCTGATACATATAGTAGAAACTTCATTGTTGATCTGAGCTATTTCTCTCATTACTGCAGAAGCGAAATGGACTATCCAACATCTTATATGGCGTAATCCTTCACCGAATCGACATATCTGTGGTTTCTCTATTGAAGACAGGTGTTCCCTTTTCAATCAGTTAGCACAAAGTTTTCTAGCTCTATCGAAGTACGGCTTATGCAGCGTGTAAATATTCGTTATAGGAGGCCTATACGGACGGAAGTCACCTAATGGTAGAAAACGAATGATAAAACAGTGAATCTTAATAAAGCCCGTACAGTCGTGTTCCATTTCTCGTAATAGAATTTCAAATTATCCAATCAACTCTTTTCGAATATTCGTATAATAATGGCACTCACACACATATAAGCTATGCCCGAAATTTCTACAAACCGTAACCCACGACGGACTGCGACAACGTAAATACATACACATGAATCAACAACATGATTCTTTTTCTCAACGATTTCATCATTTCCTATCCATGAAAACGCATCATTTCTCGAAAGCACTGTCTACTCCGAACAATTGTCAACAGACAATCACCTTTTATTGTGGACAATCCTTGTTGATAGGATTGTTACAGTTCCGTTACCATTATCGGTTGAATGTTCCCCGAGCATCTAGTTTTGCTTATCTCCTCCACGTGCCCCCTGAGCGGTAAGCGCGCCCGTAATACTGCGTCCGAATAGATTATAACGTAGGATTTGTTTGATGGTGGTTGTAGGCTGATTCACGGAGCGGCTCGAGGCAAGAGGCACAGCCAAGTGGTTGGAGACATCTTCGAAATGTTCGTTTATGCCGCTTTCACCCCTGCAATGTTTTCGTACTTTTCCTTTCGTGTCTGTCCACGAGACGGAGCACGAGGGAGGAAGGACGAAAGCCTGGGAAGGCTGCCCCGATCGTAATACACTTACGAGATTTGTCCAAATGTTCCTATTCCATAGCGGATAGCCGTGCTTGGTGCCAGCGTGGCCGAACAGCCTTAGAACGTTTTATGTTGGCACACGGACACGCAAACGTAGAGAAAACCCCCGCTCCATACATACACGCACATACTGGCAAACACACATAACAATATACAGTGCACTAGATCTACCCCCAGAGATGAAAACGGCGAAGGGTCGTTCACGGGGTCCATAATTTGGTGGGTTGACGGACAGGCAGACCAAGTAGCAAGCGAATTTATGACGATAAAACGATTCCGTTAGTCTTCGGAAGAAATAGTAAGAGCGACTGAAACCGAAAGACACACGGAGAGGGGCGGCGAAACGGAAGGAAAAAAAACTGTTTCTAAAGCAATTTTACGAGACGGAGTCATGGCCATGGCATACTTCTCTTGAACAACTGTAAATCCGATTACGTGGTAAGCTCATTTCGTAGATTCTATTGCGTGCATTACTGGCGCAGTGCTGACAATTCTCGTCATCATAGGCAAAATGGAACGCAGACTAATGTCAATGGAAGGATAGACGTATTTTGTTTTTTGCCGGCTCAAGTTCGTTGAAGTTTCTGCCCATGTACCCACTCACTTTGCTCGTTGGGGCCGCTGGGGTTCGCACTTTTCTTTGTCTTTGCTATCAAATTTGCTTTGTTAGTGTTATCTCCAATCTACCGTAAAATATAGCCCTGGTAGGATTACACAGCTAGTAGCCTTTGTTGCTTTCTTGCAATTATATTGTTTTGCTATTGTTCAAGGATAAATTATTTGCAAGTATCACAGCCGTTCGACTCAATCGCCCGTATAAATATTCATTTGGCCGTTCGCAAATAGTAAGGTTCATTACGGTACAATATTTCTAAATAATAATACATATTGTACTGTAAAAAATAACAAATAGAAAATGATAAAAAAATAATAAAAATAAAAAACACTTATTATTGTTATTAAAAAATATCCGCAAGCTTAGGTTGCTGTACTTCTATGACTAGATAGTGCACTTCAAATTATTAAGAAAAAATGCTTGCAATTTGCTCTTTTCTTTTCAATGCTGAAATGCGAGTATACTTTATGATAATCATCGCCGACAAATCCATCAGAATAATGTTTAATTACTTCCAAATTATAGTTGAAAATTAACAACAGAAACGTAGAAATAATGTTTCATTTACATCCAATCTCGGTTTCGTTCGATGTCTGAGTGCTTCCATTGCTTTCTCTATACGTAGACATTAGAGATTTATCTTCGAACGCCTGCACCTAGGATTATTCAAGCTTTGTCGAGTCGATACGGCCAAATCCTCCACCATTTCCTGAGTACTTTTCCCGTTTAAATCTTTGAAAGCAGAAATAAGCTACCTCCGTTTTGAACCGTTGCAGGTGACACTATGCCAATCAGGGCAAGTTATTGAGTGGACTGTTAATGGCGTTCTTTAATATTTCCATCATCACTGCGAAGCGACTAATTTTCGGTTGCTCTCTATTTTCATTTAATAGGCCTAATTCTCGAAGAACACTATCCGTATCTTCTGGTTCCAGTTTGGAACCCTTCGCTTTCTTATGGTACCATTTGCTTTTGGTAGGCTTCTCTTCAAGGTTGACGGGTATATCTGATGTCGTACGCGCCTGACAACACGATGTGCTCGAGCAATATGAAATTTCGTTGAGATCTGCCATAATGTCGCAAGTCTCTAACAGACAGCTAATATGAAACTGCAAAGGTCAGGAACTTCGTTTCTCCTAGGAATAAGATCCTGGATATTGGCACAGCCCGACGTGGACCAACTTTACAAAAAACTAAATATGTATTCGACATGAAACGTACCAAATGCAGGGCTGAGGAATCGGCGAGGAAACAGAATAGACATAGTAAAGAGTATTCGTCGTTCTGTGTACCATTATTTTTTTTAATTGTATAGCTAGTATATAGTTCATGTTATATATAGCTAATGTAAGATAAGTAGAAACTTTGTGGATAGAGAGATCGCCTATCGGTAACTGCGGGTCGCCGGACGATGCGGGTGGAGCATGACGGGAATTTGCTGATAATTTAGGGGTTGATTTACGAGTCCTCATTTTTGCTTTATGGACATATGGGAACCCACTGATAGTATAGTATTTCTTGCAAGTGCGAAGAAGCGACCTCAGATCGGCTCCCTGTAAGATGTTGTGCCGTTGTATAAGCAAGCGATTCTGAAGAGTATCTATGCAGCCAAGCTCATTATCGTCAATAATTGTAAACTTGGGATTTCTTTTTGATGGGGCTTCGGTAACATAAAGGCTTAGCTTATCTGGGGTCGACATGCCCATATACACTGGGATTATGGTGATGTATGCACAGTATTTGCATTACAACGGACGTAGAAATAAAACTTGTTTGATCAAAGCTCAATAATAAGCCATGGCCATTGAAATTCATATAATATTTCAGCAGATAATTCAAAGAGTTTTGAAGCTGAGTGCTTTAAATATAACAAAAAAAAAAAAAAAAAAAAGAAAAAAAGCAATACGTATCGGCCCATTCTTTTTGTGGACACTTAAATTTAACGGAAACCTATAAATGCATATTCCGATATGCGCTAATTTTACCAATCGTCGTTCTATTAAGTATTCGAATAACGCAACCTTAAACTTGTATCCCTCAGGGCATTTACGAATAGGAAACTTATTGCGCACATAATACGTAGTATTAGGCATACGCTTAAGTTCTTGGCGTTTGTGCTTATTGCCTACCCTTCCTAACTTTTTGTTTGCTTTTGGCGGCAAATATCATATACCGTTATCAAACGCTTTCTTTGTTCTCAACGGAGAACAGGCTATGTGAGCTGTCCGTGGAGCATATGTAACTTGGTATGAAAAATCTTAAAAATATACCGTTAGAACTAAAATACTTTTGAATAATTGAAATGTACATAATAAGAAAGATAGGATTCTACAAAATGCAACTTAAGTTAAGTTAAGTTAGAAAAAAATACATAGAAATAATTTTAATTATGTTCGATAATGTTATACCTTCGTGGCTGCCATATCTTTTCCAAGTAGACGCAAACTCTGAACTTGAAACCCTTGCCGTTCATTGAGTTCGTTATAGTTAGATAACTGAACTCAACCTGGCATCTAACTTTCGCCAAAACACCTCTTAAGATCAACAATATTGCAGTATATATAAGACGCTCGTAAGCTTTGTGATACCCTAAGCGTGCACTGATTTCGTTCGTATTACACTACCCACTTACTACCACGTGGATACTTTAATTATCTCTTTATTACTTACCAATAGAAGCTAGCGGGTAGTGTTGATGGCGTTCAATACTCTAAAGCGAAGAGATCTCGACGGTTGAAACTTGGATGTTTCAAACGGCTACTATAATAAGTACCTTTTGTAGCCGGTAGGTGCCATCACACCATAACCCCAGATGAAAGATTGAGTTAGCCTGATGAAGAGGAACCTTCGAGTTACTCAGACATGCTAGGACTCAACTCCAACCCAACAAAAGCCGAGAAAACTGCGCTGGCACAGTGCGTATATTTGCGCCGCTGGCCAATGTCGTGCCACGCAGTCAGGTCCGTCCTCGTGGAGGATCCTGATAGCTCGACAGAGTAAGGGCCAATCAACCAATGGCATAGAAATCAGAGATGAACACTAAGGTCTTTCATTATCGCCAGCTTTATGTAGCCCTGCCTGGGGCTAGGGGCAGCCCCGTCAGCACGCAGTGTCACCAATAGTGAATGTATCGGAAGTGCGTCTAACAAAGGGGCGAAAGGGGAAGAAGGAATATGTGAGAAATAGAAGAGAATCGAGATAGGAATGGACGAGCTTTAGGGAATGTTTGCAGACGGAGAGTCGTAGGGCAAACCGTAACGTTATAATTAAATATCCTCGTTGGAAAGCACGGACACCGATGTAAACGGAGTGGTAGGTGCAAGCGATAAACCAAGGTTAGTAGAAACCTAGAACAACCACCGTTGGCACTCCAAGTGCCACAACTCAAACTGCAACGGGCACACCGCCTTTTCGAAAACCGGACAGGATTTTTTTAGTGGACCTATCTTTATTGTGGGAGGCGGATTTAGTGATTAAAAATATATAATTTTTTAATGGCAAAAACTACGTTAGAGAGATTACCTTCTATTTAAACATATATATTGTGCAGACATATTGACTGCTCACTATCCAAAAAGCTAAATAGTCACGTTTTAGATGCTACTTTTTGGCCTGCAGATATCCTGGTTATTCGTTAAGAAATATATACGACCAGTATTTCAATGGATACACGTTGAGAATATTGTATAGATCGTTTTTTCAATAGATGTTATAGCATTTTGTAGCAGCTTTTGTCATCAGCATTCTCTGGATATTTATTTTTTCACGGAGCCTTAGGGTGTATATTATTATTATATATAGGCGCAGTAATTTCCAGGCAGTTTTTCTTTCTGGCTGATGATGACTATAGAGGTTAGATCAGACGTCGGGGGTGCTTAATAAGTTTATCATGCCAAAACCATTCTTAAACATCTTTAAGCAATATTATTATTAACTTGCTTGCTGAGTGATCAAAAAATTGCTCCATATAGGATTATACCATAATTAAAGTTGCAATATATTAGCACGGAGTATATAGATTGGCGTAGATATGGCTTCAGATCTAAACTCTTTGCGATAGGCATGTCGTATTTAAAGTTATTTAAAGATACTAGTCGTAGGTGTACTAATTGTAGCGCAGTTATATTTGGGTGTATTTTTGATGAGCTTCATCAATGCAAGCATAGCTTCAGCTCTATGCCATTGCCGTCATTGCCTGTTGCCCTTCTCTCTTCATGTTATTAATTACGGTTATCTTGGCACATGGTTGACTTTTTGATAAAGAAGCTGTTGCTTGCTTTCTGCTTTAGGCTGACCTCTAGTGTCTTAGTTTTTCCTGTTTAGAACAAAGTTGTTTACGTTGAGTCAGTGAATTTGGGTAGCACGTCGCTGCGGCCAGCTGTCAATTTGTCTCGATCTGAGTCGGTGCTAGGTAGATATGTGTAGTAGAAATTGAGTGGTAGAAATCGTGTAGCTCTTAGATTTACTGCTGATCCTTGTGATACCCCATATTTAATACGTATTAGATGACTTGAACTAATATTCCCTCTCATAATAAGACACGATTTTGTTGACTATAAATTGCTCTACCGAAACCAGGGAAGACTGTTTGGCAACATATTTAAAGTCGTGCTATGGAAAACTTTTTAAGGTCGAGAGACCTACTTCAATTGCTCATGTTAGGAATTCTTGTATATCAATCAATCATTACATCTTCCTATTTCATCTTAGTCCAGTGTGCCACACTGGTTTTTACTGGGAATCAAGTTAACCAGCTATAAATCACAAGCCTTTTCTTACTAAATGATACAATCCATCGCTTAACCGAATAATGTGTATCAGTATAACTACAGAATCTTACATTTTTCTGAAAATACTCCCTGTTCTGTAGAGATTCTAATTATTGAGTGCTCCAAATTTAGCGTTCTTTTTTAAGATTCGTCACGCGATTCCGTCATGACCTATTACTGATGGAGACATATATTTTCTAATTAATTTGATCGTTCGTCCTGACGATTAGTCAGACTGTGAAATTAATCCGATACACTCCGGTTTGCACTGGAAATGAAAAACGAATGAAATTAGTTTTTATTGTTTAGATCAGGGATTTTTCCCCTTCTAATTTATGTTGCTTTTAAGTTTTTTTTTTCAAGTTTTACTATAGATTTTAAATAGTCTGCTAAAGTAAGTGTCATGAGCAAGTCGGATTAACTTTCTCAGCTTGTTTCTGTATGTTATATAAGTATAGTGTACCATATTATACTTATCTAAATTAGTTCTCTTGAAATATAGACGTTTTTATCAGGCCTCACCTTATCCAAGATTTTCTTGGTTTAACAAATGTTTTCGAAATTGTGCCTTTCGTTACTCACCAGTTGTAATTTTCAATTGAAAATTATCTGCTGGAATAGCGCTGCTTGATTGCAAGCACTAATGCGACATGGTCTGGATTTCTATGTCTGGATCGTTTAACTAATAGTTTCAACCACTCCTTGATGCTTGAACCAACCTTGATTCAACCAATTCAACACGTTACTATTAGTAAACAATCGTTTAATGGTAGAAGAGTCTCGTAGCTGCGCAATATGGTAAGCCACTAGCACATGGATAATCCATTTTTTTTTCTTTAGATAATCTTTTCTTTTCCTTATGATCTCATTACTGAAACAACTATAACAAGATGGCTGACATTATTTTATTGGGCACAATATATAGATATTTCTGCTGTGACTCTTGACAGCTTAACATGGTGTAGAGTCTGAGCTAATCTCACAATTTCTTCCAAATAAACTAAGCGCGATTAGTCTAATAGAAAAAAAAAATACCTCTTCACAGTAAAAAAGCAACGCGCTATTTTTGACACCCACATAGCTCTGATCGTCGTATATGTATAAAAAGTATGGCCAGCGCTTCGGATACTTTATCGACTATGAAAAAAAATAATTTTTAAAGTCACGTCGAGACTATATGTTTACAGAGTAGAAGATCTGCCAACAGACCCAAATATAGAATAGTTAGTTATCACGTACCGATAATAACAACGGGATATTGCATGTCGCGTTAGATCAAGCGTTACATGTAACGACTGGCTCGTTGAATTTCTTGAGATCGATGGATCTCCCTGGCCTAACGACCACAACCAGCCAGGCTTAAAACTACGTATCGTGCTATCGTTGCTAAGATACTTAGCCAACATCGGCCTGAGAACGAGTCTGCGCGTGTGACGTCAACCTTGTTTACGCCTGAGGACAGCTTGTGGATATAATGACTATATTAAATATGATGCATTCGTATGTAGGTATGCCTCTCGTGCAAACTGTGGGGCCAAAGAAAGCAGACAGCATCATGGTTACGTACAACATCAACTGTTATGTTTGGCGTTACGCTAGCGCTAGACAAGATGAATACATAGGTTATTTCCGGCAAATATCCGGAAATGAGGTCCAACTTTGGAAATAAGACTCATAAATAAATGTCATTCTTCTGTGTGTATAGGCATATCCATAGTCACAGTCCCAAGGGTTTGAAGTGAAGCTTCAAATAAACCCCTGACGACTGAGACAATATACAGCCTACAATACAACCGCCAATCTTGCGTACTAAAATCGGACAATTTTATGTTCCTCGAGACCAGCTTTATTGACTTCCTGCAACGCTTAGTTGAGTACATTTATTGAGTAGTTACTGGTTTTCATTTTTCCAGGAGATTGAATGGATTATCGCATATCGTCTGACACTTTCTAATAAAACGATATTCGCCTAACATATGTATATACGCTTAAGAACAAAAACGCAAAAATATACGGCGTTTTTTAAAAACAAATGGGCTCAGGCATTACTTGCTATTCGTCGCTAATTCCAATCATGAATATACAAATTGATTTATATAAACGCATGCCAGATCAATGCTAATTGACCTATAGGCTGTTTTGCGTCAGCGTTCAAAGCGTCTCTGAATTTTATATCTGTGTGAATAGATGGGCAATAAATATACAAAAAAAAACAGGGATGGTCTTCGTTAGTCGGCACAACATCATTAGCCAACAACGTTTGCATTATTACAGCAAGAACGCATATTATCGACAAAAGTCTTTGCGTGAAGTTATCGAAACTTAGTCAGGAAACACCAGTCTTAGAAGTTAGTGGTGCTAAGTTTCGTTTAAACTGAATAACTCGGTTTTAATGCCCATCAGCTGAGGGTAGCTTAGGCTGTTAGCAGTGATTCTCAGCCAAGTTAAGCGGCACCGGTAGTAAAATCAGATTTACGCCAGCCACAAAGCATTACTCGTTAAAGAAGAAATTGTTCCATGTTAACGAAAAATGAGTGTATTGACAACGGTCAGAACTGCCACTCGAGTAAACCTCGGCATATTCTACTATAAGTATAGAGACTAATGTTAAATGACAAATCTTTGTTTGCCAGATTTGCCAGTTTTACATTGGTCTCAGATAGAAACTCGAAGTTGAACTTAAGTATATATTTGCCTAACCGAAAAATATCCTATTTGCTTAAGCATCAACGTAATTAGGCAAATCTCGATATGTGTATAAATATCTCCGACTTACAGAAGTTAAAAGGCCCATGTTTTTCGGGAATAGACAAAAGTGCATACTAGTTGCTACTAAAGCAATTGTGCTAGAATAGATAAAAACATATAATTTCTCTTATTTTGGCTAATACTTATAAAAGCAGTATTTTTTTTTTGTCTAGGACTTTGTTTATAGACAAACTCAAGTACCTAACAGATACGTTAGAGAGAGAGAGAGAGAGAGAATGAATGATAAAAACTAGTGGACTACGCTTATAAAAAGGAATGCTTCTGCCCGTATGCACCTTCTTTCTGTGCAAGATGCACACTGAACATGCATACCGTCAAGTTTTAATGCTAACAAATCGTTACCATGCCGCTTCATAAATTTGCTGGACAAACTTTAGGTAGGCCGAGCGAAACCTATCCCGGCTAGGGTTTCTAGTAAGGCTAATTCATTGACTCTATAGCGAACAAGTAACTCGTACGAATAACCAAAGCCATTAAGAAAGAACGAAACATGCATACCGGAACTATCCAGCATTATCATGTGACTCTTCCTGATCCAGTCGAAAAGAACTTCAGATCCGCTTGGCCTTAACCCGAATTTTGAACCTAAACTTATTGCAACCATTTGATCACTCTGCTCTTTTTATTTCGTGACAATTTTCTCATTAAAGCTTTTCTGTCACTCTGTTTCAGAAAATACTCTGCCTTATTCAAGTTTTTTTATATTTTACGCTTTATCCATTCAAATACGTTGCTGCAGTCACCCCACTATTCTATTTAGATTATTTAGTTACGCGGATTCAGATATTCCTGTGATTCTAGAGCATATGTTTTGTGCCTCTGTGTCAATTATTCAGTGCTTCCATCGCTAACAAACCGTCACTATGCTACCATTACCATTTGAATCCTCGTCCATGACTGGCCCGGTATCCCATGATGAAATCATTATTTCGAATGGTCCATGTAAATATTAGGGCACTCGTATAATCAATCAAAAGGCTTTCTAAATTCTGAGGTCTGGCAACAGCAGCGTACGACAAAAGTACGACATTTTTCTTGCTATTTATATTATGATTGATACAGAAGTCTTTTAGACTTTTTCGGAAAAAAAAAACGAATTTTCCTGTACGTGTTGTTTCCGCTTTGACTCGTTTAAATATCCTGGATGTATAGCGAATCACCACTATGGTCTGGTCAGCTGCTTACGCAGCGAAGACCAGCAAAGGCAATTGCTGGTTTTTTGTGAAACAAATCTGGCCAGCTCGCTAGCTAGGTAGATAGCTGACTGGTTCCACGCTATATTCCACTGAGACACTAGACAGCGACTGATACACGCCCGACTGCCTTTAAAGACAGACCGTCCCCTTGGACTTCGTTGTCTACGGGCAATTTCAGAAGAGCTCGTGGGAGTGGAAAGGGGACGCGTGTGACACGTACTCGATCGAAGGCCCTTAGACATCTATCTAAGAAGCAGCGGCAGTGGCAGCGACACTCGCTGCAGCAGCAGCAGTAGAGGCTAGAGAGGGCGACAGACTTGACCGAACCACCGTTAAATGTATGCATCGCTGCCCCCGAACCAGATGAAGTCTATGGTAGGAAAGACTATGCTTCCTCACAAACGATGCTTCCGCTACCACTGCCGCCGGATAACGTCAAATACAGCGTCGTTATCCTATCCTCGTTGACAAATCGGATGACGCCCCCCTTCGGTGGTCACCCACGGCCACGCGCAAGCATCGCTAAGCCCAAGGTCAAGCAAAACGGCCGACCTTTCTTGAGTTCAGCCCAAGTCAATGACACTGACACCTATTAGCGTATCCCCTGTCACATTATGAGCAGGCAGACGAAATGTCATCTATATACTTTATTTAATGAAACATAGGACATTAATTAAGATGTAGAGCTCAAATGTTGTATGGATCAGAATACCTAGTTTATTAGATGCAGACTAAGCGGAGTTTCAAGATATCCATTATATTCGAGAGAAGCAAGGTTAAAGTCCACAGGCAGGCACGCAGGCAGCCAGGCAATATGTCGTTCATACTAGCTGAAACAGGTGTTTTTATTCGGTTTACATTCAGATGAAAACTGCATGAACAATACAAATCGAGTTCTTCCGCACCCGCTTAGGTTCCTGAAGTTAATAGAATCATTGTGACACAGTATCTCTTATAGCTCTTCATATGCTAAGACAGCACTTAATCGCACTTAGGTCTTCGGAATTAACTTGCCAGTTAGAGCCGGCAATTTTTTATGCACACATTCGAAGGATATCAAGTTGAGATGGGTACATCAAGATCGTCATCACATAATGCTGTGAGGTGTAGCGTTTTAAGCACAATATATATAACGATATCTGGTGAATGTTTACGGAAACTTGGATACGGATCCATTCAGGTTGTGTTGTAGTTGTTAGCTGCTAATCAGTACATTTCTTTATGGAATCTTGTGTGCTGCAGCACATTTTTTAACCGAGACCTATCAATCTGTTTTTCAAAAAAATATATTTGAATAATAAGCTTAATAGTTTTATATCACAGCATTGACAAACACTTAACTGTGCATCATTTTATGATCACTCTTCTATATAAATTCAGATAAATCTTCTATGAAAAACATGATGCATGATGATCTAACTAATAACGAGACCAGTGAATCGTTGCCTAAAGTCCGCCTAATCAAACAAACTGCACAAACGCCGTGAACGTAGAAAGCTTGTGATGATCTTATAGCAAGCTTATGGTAGCAAGCCGACCTGTTATTATTACTAATTCAATCAAATGCAAAAAGTTCATCGCAGCTTAGTTAGAGTCAATGGTGATATAAGGATTACTGAATTATTGAGGGTCAAATGTATATGGCTATTTTATATTTCTGTAATTTTCAGTAGTTTGTTTGCAAGCTAGTTTGAATATACACTATTTTCGCGCTTTTGAAAGCTCCCATTTTTAGAAAATTCGTTTCTGTTATGATCAGCCACTCATATTAATACTAGCCATTTACTTAAGATTACCTCATTTCTGCTTTGCGCGCACTATTGCATACGCTTGCACAAAATGAGCTGCATACGTCTTACGAGCTTGTTCCGACCTCAAGGATTTGTATCCTAAAACGAGCAGATAGCATTCAGCCGCATATAATTTTAATACCTGCACTTCATCCTGTCGGTTTGGCGGTTCTCACCGACCTGCAATATAGATATTAACTCACAACTGCGCCTCAACCTCACCCCGTTCAGCAAACCACTTAATGGAGCAGATTTGTTTAAAGGTAGCAGTGTCTCTGAAGCATAGACAGCAACACAGAGCGTTCACACGTCTCACTTTCGTTCTGCAAACCTTTTTTCGCATTTTGTTTTTGCAAAAGGGCTGTTCGGCTCCTACTATTGTTACTTCTAGTAACATAGTGAAGCGTCAACCTGAACAAACAAACTAAAGGGCATGCGTTGAATTTAAAGCACGCCCACTTAAAATGCCCTTCATTTATAGCACGGAGTCTTTTCTTCTGGAGCAGTTTTTCCCTGGCTAAATAAACCTTTTTACTTGTAATCGACAGATTTGCTCAGGCACAGCCTATCTGACGATTAGCTAGAGTAACAATAAGTGACACGTAGGAGAATACCCTTAGGTCGAGTTTCCGCGAACTTTGGTTAAAAGCGTTGGAAAGACCTAGTAAAAAAATCACGATTAGTTGGTATTTAGGAGTACATTGTTAGGGGGTATTTCTTTTGGCGCAAAATGAACGATGGTTAGAGGCTGTTCTACCAGAAGGAACAAGAATTGCAAACCCAACATGGGAAAACACTAAAACAAAATGTCTACATTTATTTTAGTTTCAGATATACTCCATAAAATAATCCAAAGATTTGTACAGGGTACAGATAGACTCATTCTCTGATGGCTGACATTTTTTAGGACCCCTGTTCAATATTCGTGCTATCATGAATATATATATATATATGCCCCAACATACGGTCTGAAGGATAATACGCGCTTGTTAAAGTTTTTCCGGCCACTTCTCGCATTTCGTACCATTCCTAGGATACTAGGGAAGCCAAACCTCTTTTCTCTTCTGAGACCGCTTCCACTGAACGTACGCATCTCGGTACTTCCTGCAACCAATCGCCTCTGTGGCCGCTGGCTTCCTTGAAGGGGAGCAGACGTTCGAGCCCCCTAGACTTTTAATTTCGGCAAACTTCATGCTGAGCCAGCACCTTCCTGATTTAAGTGTATGCCGAGGCCATTAAAGAAGCGCTTCAATGCCTGCTATACAGTTTCTAAATGTCCACCTGCCTTCATAGAACTTTGACAGTTTTGGCCCGAGATCGTGCGGTCCACAACAGGGCTGGTCTGCACCATGCAGATGCATTGTATCTGGCTGGCGCTAGAACCCTTGGCGTGGAAACGACTACGCATAGTACAGCCCTAGCTTGGAAGCAACAATAGAGGCTGCGCCATAGGCTGTAATTTTGCAGCTTAGCCGACATTTTCGATTCAACTAGTGTCTTTTCTATTCTATTTCTTGCTAATTTATTCGCCCTGTAGTTCGTCCTTATACAGTAATAGCCATGCAAATACTTAGAACTTAATGCATAATTGGTAGCAATAAATATACCAAAGGCCGCGAATGTAATAATGCTCGCACTTATTTACTTTAAAGTTGTGTAGAGAAATTCGTATGCTCTAAACGATCCATATATTTTCAGGTGGGAACTGAGTGCGCAACGTATAAATACCCTGTATTTCGATTTTACCCTGTTTAATTTAACAACTAAGTAAACACAATTAATGCGCCCTTGTATGGCCCAAGCTGTTATTCCATCTCATCTCTAAAGTTGCGCACATACAATGCACAGCCCAGTGTGAACAGATGCATGCACTTGGCTGCAGGATATTTTCTTTTGGTGTTCCACTTGTAGTATTCTATGCCACGGCTCATTTAGATCATATACATAGGGTGCAATACATACATATACAGCGAGCGCATAAACGTGAAACCTTGTTCCATCGAGACTTGCCGCATTCGCTGAGCTTCGCTGTGCTTTGTTGGAAATTTACGAGGTGTTTGGCATTTATATAGAGGCAGAGTTGCACGGTTCTATATTGCGCGGCCTCTGTTGCGAATGGTTCAACGTCACAGGATTGACGACAGAGATGAGGCAGAACGTAGGTTAGTACAGGGCAAGCCTTCGAGGGGCTGCGCGCCCTCGAGAAGGCTCACAGTATACGGACGAGGCGTCGCTGCCTTGCTCGAAACCAGCGACAACGAATGAGGGGCATTGGAAGACAAAGGCATAATGGTAGTATTTGTTCGTGATCAATGCTGCGAGCAGACGTCAATGGACATCGTGCACAACGGCGCACTACCGTCTTCTAGTGCCCATAGAGGTTTCACAGCGCTTCCTGCTTGGTGACTTTAGCCAAAGCATGCTTCCACTTCAAGGGTCAGTACCCGTCTACCCGTTTCACGCTCAGCACACGCATGTGAACCATTTGCTAGTGGGTGTATAGCGGACGAGAAAGATCTCCAGCTCTCGTCTCACTGGGGCCAAAAGGGAAGACAGGACGGCGGCAAACTGGACAAGGCATCCCGGTATAAGCAGCTGGCTTGAACAAAAAAATAAATGATGGGGCCTCTTTGGAATTTGTAAAGATGGCTAGTTGGTCAGCACTTCTATGGCGTAGCGTATGAAAACTTTTGCGTCACCTGATAACCGCATCGCTACATAAATTAGCATTATTTTCCGGGCTACTGTTTATTGTATAGTGTAGGCATTATCATGGCTGTTGAGTAGTTGTGGCTGAGTGTACATGCGGGCGTTTGTGAAAAGAGCCGATGACGCCTTTGGAGACGACGGGTGAAGGACCGTAAAAGACATCGTGCAACTGAAGAGTAAACGAAACGAGCATTATACTAAAGGTCAGATTTTGTAGATTCATATTAGATGCAATCGGCACCTCTTGCAAATATAGAGTATAACCCGTCTCATCTTTTAGAAACCGAACGTATATAGTTCGAATGTATATGCCCGTGACACACCCATACACTCATATATATATATATATATGTGGAAAAGATAAGTTATTCTCATAATTTATAAGGTGCTTTGAAAATGTACTTCGCTGCTTTGTGTGGTAGCTCATGCTTAGCGTCTAACGTTCAAATGTTATGAACGGAACTGTATTAAACGAACCATAGTAACAACACTGAGTGAGAAAAGGAACAGACACGAATTTTATAATTTATAGAAGGCTCTGAATGAACCACTTTCCGGGTGTTGGATTTTATCACCTCGCTCATGAAACCTATTCCATTTATAGCTTGTGACTAATATATTTGCATGCTAATATTAGAGACAAGTTGTTCGTACTCGGGCATAGACACACGGTATGTTTCGTGCTGGGAGAAATCCCTCGTACAATGCATCAGCTGGCGGCGATGCTGAACAAAACACGAAACGCAGAGAGGTAATGAGATCATAGCCAAGCGATTCGTCACTCGGATTTTCCGAATAATATTCATTGAGTTTATTAAGTGCTACTATTTCATAAACGTTTTGTACAGAAGAACAGGTACCCCTCCCGCCCCCTTTACCCACATCGTGCAGCCCGTTATTGTTAAAATAACCATAGAACCGTTGTATATCTTCTTCAAATTTGCGGAACGTCCTTTCAGCCAATAGCTTCGGCGTCAATCGAAATAAGCGGTATTCTTAAGGAGCCATTTGAGAGCTCCCCAGCCCAACTCGAAATAGTTTATTGCACTTCCAAAACTTCTGAGACTGAGGTAGACATATGGCAAAATCTGTTCAGGAGTCTTATGGGCGACAAACTTCATTGTCTTCAAGTAAATTTCTCGATCGAATCAATTCGCATTTAAAGATTATATAATAGCTGTCTCAATGTGATTTAGAACCTTTCTTCTCAGGTCGAACATGCAATAAAGCGATTTTTCATTGTTCGAAATGGTCTGCGCTTTGGGTTGGAGAATAGACAACCGATCAGACCTAACGCGGCAAATTCAAAAAACTATAATTTCTTGTACAGCGTAATTCTCGTACAGTTTCTCGTCAAAATCGATAAAGTCGACTTTTACACTTGGATCATCTCAAGACTTGGCACTCAGATTTGGATTATTGCTAAATTAATAGTGATTTGAATTCAAACGACGAAAATACGTTCAGTGCCTTCAAACTCACCTTCAATTGTTTTATCATTGAATCATCTACCGTGATGTTGGCACGATGTATACGCAACAACGAACTCAAATCTCTCACAAAACATAGAACGAGTAAAGGACGGACAAACTTTTAGACTAACACCTTCCGACAGCACGACTATCCAATTGTAGGTAAAGTCATCAGTTAAAGCAAATCCTGATTTTCTAGAGCTGATCAAATGTTTTAGCAAATAATAAATTAGTTCGTGAATTCGTTGAAAGGACGCTTAATTGAGATTCAGTATAATTATTGCCACATATCTATATTTTCAACATAATGTTGTTCCGTTCCTTTGAATGTAGCAAGGGAGACGTCAACATACGTTTCGAATATCACTAATTTGAACCTGAACTAAAAGCGATTATTATTTTAATATAAATATATTTATATCG
>NW_019214755.1:0-62597 GCF_002532875.2 Varroa jacobsoni
CTATGAACGTCTCTTATTTGTTGACGGATCACTAAAGGAGAGGATGTTAACACAATGACAGTATATCATTATACAGCTCAATATACCTGACACAATAGTTTTTCTATGCTTAATCCCTATGCAGCTGATCTCGTACTAAGTTAATTGTAACATTTTTTTGTGATCGGTCTCATTGTTTACGCTGTTATTCGAAGTGGATGTTATTCGCGTTCGCGTTTGTTCTGCTTCTGCTTCTACTTTGTAATCATTCTCGCTATTCGATGTACTATTTCCCTGTATCGCAATGGAGCTTGTTTTGTGATGTATTATGTTGTATGTATCGCTTCTGTCATGTGTGTGTCTTCATGTGTGTGCTTAATGTGACAGATTTGTTTTTTGTTGATTTATATTTTTGTCTATTTGCTATTATACCCTGCGCGCTATAGTACTCTCGTTCGCATCTCTTGTTTTCGCGCTAGTCGAGAGGCAATTATTACTAGTTTTGTCATTAACACGGTCTCGATAATAATGCATTATATTGAATAATTATCTCCACAATCTCTTACTTTCTCTTCCTAAATATATCTGTACGTCTTCGTTTCTCGTTCATCCTGCATATAAAAGTAGACATAATACAAATGATAATCGCTATTTTCAAGCATTTCATCGTCTGTGCTCGTCCATGACACGCTTTTCCCTCTCTCTCTCTGTTGGTCTCTCCCATATACATGTCACTTTTCCTTCCATGTTCTCCTTTCTTCTGCGTATAACGCAGATGTAAACAAACGATGGCGTTTCGACGCCTGAGGGGGACCCGCATCATCATACAGCAAAACACACACACACACACACTCATCCGCATGAAACCTCTAAACCTCTCTCTCCCTACATTCGAATTTTTATCACTGTTTACGGCATCACTTAGCAATATCTCCCGCTTTAACGGGAACAACTCATCGTTTATCTCTCGACTGTGCGGCGTATTGTCCACGTCATATGACAACGGCGTCTCCGTACCTCCTCATGTGCAACTGATTTACCTTATGTAGGTGTGTGCACTTGTGCTTTTCCCTTGTCTGCCTTGTATTTTCTATCCATATCTACCTTACCTTCTCGCTCTTGAACTAGCATTACCATCATTTTATTCACTCAGTCATGTTCTTCACTCAGCACTCATTTGCCATTAAAGCAGCATGTGATGCTGACCTCGATGACGGCTAACGGCTACGTCAAGTTTATCTGAAATGGCCCTGCCAAGCTTTCTTAACACCCATTTAAGTAGCAGAACACAATTCTTGTTTTATATACATAGCTGGTTGTTATATCGCTTTAATTGTTACCATCACCATTACCTTCTTCTAGTTTTATAGTCTGGTCTTATTGTCAAACGTTGTCTATTGTCAATCAGTCAAACAAGAACAGAAGGATATAGTAGACATCCGAAGACAAGATCAGCTGGCCGAGAGAAGAAGGAATTTGCCGAAGCGAGTTAGCTCTCAGCTAGGATTACCTAGGATCAATAACTATATATGTATATATCGTAATAAGCTTCTAGACAGCTCAGGTTCAAGTGAGTAATTTCGCGCTTCCCTTTTTCGTAAATAACAAGGTTGGCTGATAGAAGAAAGACAACATGCGAGCAGCGGTCGCGCAAAGAACCTATCGTTTGCCACTCAGCGTATGGCGCTGGCGTTTTGTCTGCGGGTGGGTTTAACGATTGCCTTCGTCGCAAGTAAGGTTAGTCGATAACCATCGTTACGAACGCCAAATTGAGAGCGGGGCATCGCTAGCAATGTCGTGGTAAGTGCGACACTAGCTATGGCGTACGTTACCAATCATCGGGATGTAAATGTGCAACTTTTAAGATACTGGGATCGTTCATTTGTTGTTTTTGTTTAGTGTTTATTCAGCGCCTTGGGGCGGCTTGGCCGGACAGTAGGATGGATGTAAAGCGCGGGACGTAGATTCGTGATTTGCAATAGTAGCTTTTTGTCATCTCCGTTCTAGAGAATACTGCAATAATTAGAAATGATCAGTCATCTTCGTTTTTTAGTTTTAATAAGAATCATATTAAAGACGAGATCGGTTTCCCTTTTCTTCCCGTATATGCACAGCAGTACATTCGACGGGAGATCAAGAACTCAGGGGAGGTAGGGGAAAGTGGGAGGCGGGGGGGGGGGGGGCATGCAAACTTGAATCATTCAGCACTGGCTCAGAAGGGCGCAAATCGTTTGTGAACCTTATCGTCTTCTATAGCTCTACCGCTGCATGCATTACTGCAACTTGTTGAAACCCCCCTTGTCATGTCCTCCATCACTTCCAGCTGTATCTACGTGTAGGTCGATTTCCCTGAATATCATCTCTATTCTTCTTATATGTCGCACCGCATAACTTCCGCGACGTTGTCAAAGAGATAGACTAACCTGTAACGCTGTTATATTCGAGTAGTGCTGTTCGAACCCACTGGAATCAACGATGTCCTAACCGGCTTTTATATGGTCATTGTACATATTATTTTGGCAGGCTGCTAGGCAAAAGCTTGCGCTCCGCAAGTAGTCAAAAAAAATTGTCCAGTAAATGCATTCATAAGCAAAAATAGCGGGCTGCTTCGTTAGTTTTCTCCTGCTCGCGTCTTCAAAATCAGCGACTGAACTGTTTGTATATCTCTGAGGCCGTTTTTCGTTAGACCGGATTTTCATGGCAACTGACTGACTGGTAGCAGTTGAGGCAGCACAAGTAGACCTACATGGTGCATGCCATCCAGATCCGACCGAGCAACAGTTCTCAGTTCAAACTAACGAATGAAGCGTCACTCATGGCCTGATCTACGCAAGCTCCGGCAGATATCTTTACAATGTTCTTGTCCTGCATTGGCCAGAGTTCCTATCGTTCATTCAGACAGAGGCAAACTGATGGGAAGGCAGCGAGGCAGGACACCCGGTCACATCGACGCTCGATGCGTTTATACGTCCGCGCACCCACAGGCCAAGCTCTGAAGATAAGCAGTTACCTGCATCTGGCAGCACAGCGATAGCTCGCTGAAGTTGGTTCCGTCTGATTGTATTTCGTCGTCGTTGTTGTCGTTGTTCTCACCGTGCCCAGCTGAGGTTCCACTGTAGCTGTTGTTACCGTCAAGGATTCTGTTTTGCATCACAAGAATATATTTATAGTTGCCATAGAATTCGCACGATCGTTACAAATTCGATTCCATTCGATCCCTAAAAGCCAGTGTCGCTGCCATCGCTTTCTGCTGCAGCAGCAGCGGCGCACCGTGATAACACGCCGAACTCTCGTTCGTGAGCAACTTTCGTAGCCCTCTATCATTTTATGCTCCTGTCGTGTCCTTGGGGCGACCCCACCTTATGATCTGCCGATCTGCACGAGCAGGCAAAAATGAGGGCTTCATTCTCAAAGCCATTCCCCTTCCCTTCGTTGTTAGTCTAGTGCATCTTGCCCCCGTCCGACCGCGCCAAACAACCGTCAGATTGACTGGGCAATAACCACGGAAGGTGACCGACCGACCGATGCAGGATTGAGGCAGAAGCACCACAAGCGACTTCGATGTATTGCCGCAGTCGTTATAGCTAATGTTAACGATGAAGTCAACGATGAGGAAAATCGGCGTGGATACGGGATGGGCACAAAAGCTGATCGATTCCGAAAGGGTCAGGTACTGCTCTTTTGCAGCTGCCATTGTCGCTCATGCAACGTACCGCCGACATCCACTTGTCATCATTGACGGGATATTTTATCATTTTATCGCTCGCGGGTTTTCCCCCTTTACCCGCAGTATGCATGTGTGTCTCGCTCTCCCTCTCTCCACCAACCGTTCTTCGCTAGCATCCATCCGGTTCTTTTTGTTCTGCAATTCTCTGTTCGTTTTCTCTCCACTTTTCTTTTCTTCCTTCCTTTCCTATATCTTACATTTCCCGGTACAATTTTGCAAAATGTTAGAATCAGACGAATAACTCGATCGACTGTCTGGGAAAAAGGCCAAGTGAGCAAAAAAAGCTATTCAACGTCCCTAGTCGGTCGAGAACTCCCCATCTTCTTGAAGCGTCCTGTTTTGACATTGAAGATTCAACCAATCGGTAAGTAGTATCTCTGCACGTTATTGCGACAATGGGGAGGACGACGATCGCGTCAGATGTGTCGCATGCCGAACCACTGTAGTTGACATTGGTGGAGTTGCAACAGTCTTCGCAGACACTCTCTTCGTGGACGCGACTCTAAAGTAACGCTTGTAAGGCCTCGGGGATATTGAACGGAGAGAAAGTGCAGTGATGCCCGCGCTTTGGAGATCGTAGAAGGAACTGTTCGGATGACACTAGAGTGATGGTCTCTACGTGGTTGGTTACGCAGAAAAAGGGCCAATATGACGACCTTATGATTAGGGTAACAGTAGGAGCCGCAGATAGAGTTTGTTTCGCTTACATCCATCACACGTCGCTAGGGCCCTCGGCCAATGGTTCGGCTCGACACGTCTATTGAACGAACTGGATGATTGTGCCACGTCGTCATTTCTTGTTGGTTTTACGTGCGCTTCTTTGAGGACTTACGTCGTATGCTGTAATAGTAATAGATGCAGGCGCTTCGTTGCTTGGTGTTCGTCCGTTTCGCTTTGCCTAGTCAAAAAAATGATAAAGAGGTTCCCGTTGCAAACCGCTACAATCGATAGATTACGACTTGGACCTCGTCCAGTCTCGTTTGTCAATCCAAGTAAAAAAATGTCTGCGTGTCTTTACAGCGACACGAAATGACAAAAATCACAGGAGGATTGGGTCGGTAGAACCTCGTATCAATGTCAATGATGCAGCTAGTATGACTTGGCCAAGGAAAGAAGCCACAATACTAGCGCTACGGTTTAAGGCCGGCAGGTTTACCTTGTTTGTGACTGGGAGAGGGGGAAAACGGGAATTAATGGGCAAAGTGACGGACACTGTCAGGGCAGGCAACATGGGAAAGATAATATGGTTTTGTACGACACAAGCGTTCGGTTAGCATTGTACCGGCACACTATAAGCAGTAAAGGGCACAGATACTGCGAGACCGCCCAGCGTTCAAACACCGAGTCAGCCAAGTATTTACTGAACCATATACACTTGCCAATATACAACATTCGCCAACATCATCGTAGCGTGTAGGTTTCACTAGTCGACACTTCGTCAAGCGCAGCCGAGAAATGGTTCGTGTTCGGAGCTCCCCGATAAACATCCCCCCCTCTCCCAGGCAAACCCAAAAAGTACGCTAGTTATAGAGGAGAGTTAGTCCCCTACACACATACACACGCACTCCGATGTACAGTGGCGCAGAGCGACGCCCGCATAAGACACCTTTACCCACATATATAAGGCGTTGTACAGCTGAGTGACATCATCATCACTACCCTTGGGTTTACTACAGCTACCACTAACATCATCATCAGTATCATTTTCACCCGTTCTGCGCCTGTTGTTTGATCTCATTCCTGCCCCTCGATAGCCGACAAATAGCGAATCACATCCTCGCATTTGGAAACGAAACACACCGCCAGAACTCCTTTTCTTACCCGGGTCCGCTCCACCCCAGGGTTCTATAACCAGTCGTAATGCAAAACTGGCGTCTGTACCAAAGGTGAGCGCGGCCTACCCCACAACGACACTCTCACATGACCCAACTACCAGCTATTGCTTTGATATATATATATGAGATATATGAACAATCTCGCATGAAGTATGGAACGCACAGAGAGCAACGGACAGAAACTCGAGCAACTACAGAACAACGAGCAATAACATTAACGAAAGATGCGATGACGACGACAATGACAACGACGACAGCAGCAACAACAACAACAACAATAACAATGACAATAACAACGACAACAATGGCGACATCGACAGATTAGCATCAAAAAATTATTCGGAGGTAACTGGGCTGGTATCAAATAGGACGAAAACAGAAAAATATGCACTTACGGAGTTAGTTTCAGAGACCGATTGACTTACGAAAAGACACACGAAGAGAGAGAATGACTCGAAGAGCAATGGAGATAAGCTGTGAGGAACTTAACGGGTTCTTTCCTGGGCCACACATTAACGAACCAAGAATGAGGCGAGTGAAAGAAATGGCATTGTTACGCAAAGCAATGTCATCCAACTGCTTGCTTCTGAAGTGGCAGATGACCTTGAAAACAAACGAAGAGGGGCCTCTTGAAACAGTCCTCTGTATCACGCCGTTTGAGATCAAATGGAGGATGACGTTTCTTATTCGTTTAGAAGGGGCTTAACTGGAAACAGTAGCAGCCATCAAAGCGTTATAATAGTAGTAGTGATGAAATTACTAGCATAGTCTCTTGTTTTTGGGACACTGCTACTTACCCATCAAAACTAGCCATTATAGCCCCATTAAAGCGAATCATACCACTCTTATCGTATTACAAGATAAAGGCTAATAAGAAAATCAGAAAAATATGTACTTTGTAGGCTAAACCCGCAATATGCGTCGCATTTGAAAGCTAAGGGAAGACCAATAAACCTTATGCTACCATCGTACTTTGAATCGAGTCACACGGTGCCAAGAATACAACGGGAATGGCATCAAACACAGATTTAATGTCGATGAATCTGCGGATCGCAAAGCAAACAAGTCCACGCAACAAGTGAATTTGCCCAAATGGAGGCCAAATCAGAGGCGCGCGCGCTCCTAGTCCTACAACAAATCTTAGTAGGCCAGACAAAAGTCCCAAGTAAAAAATATTCGATCACACGAACACGAAATTCACGTCATCCTCATCTATTGCTGATATATCAATTCCATAAAACAAAGCTACTGACATACTTCAATATATGCTATGTATGGTAGTAGTATGATGATAATAAATGATTGTAATAATCTGTTACATCGCTCTCCTATAATTTACTCTACGATAACGTACGTTTGTAATTCTGTGTTTTTCTATTTCTTTTTTCCCCATGATTCGTATCAATGGTTTATACTCATCAAAATGGTAACATACCAGAACTTCCCGCTTGGCTTGTTGTCTTCCGCGAAATCTTCCGTTTCATCAACAACCTGTGCCTTTAATGTCCTTCCAACATTTCTTTGCGTATGTACTAGATGATATCTTACTCAATCGGCTCTAGGCAACCTCACTCTACCCCTCAAAGTCTTCCAGAAGCCATTTTCTGGTCATTAAATGTCAAGTTACTTATTTCGTTTTAGTATACGGTCTCCGTCGTTCCGCAGGCTTTGCGGTAGACCAAATGAAAAATCTTACAGCATAGCGATTATATTCAATATCGTTCTCGTAATTATGATGATTCAATCTGATACAATTAGAAGTGTTGCCCGTTACTCGTTACTGACCAGGTCTTCAAGTCGTTCTTTACCTATTTCTTCCACCCCAGTCTTCTCTATATATCGAATCCCCCGATTATTCCTTACCCTCTCGACGACTAGCCTTTTTTTTAATTTGCCTTTCCCTTGTCACAGCCACTCTAAATCTCCTCGATTATTCGGATTGTAACCTTCCTCCTTCACGTTCACTCCAACCATTATTTTCCATTCATTAAGTGAATTTTGTTGTCGCCACTGAACACTCACGGCGCGTTACATTGTTTGGGTCGATCTTCTGGCTTATCTGTTTGTGTGTGTTTGTATATGTATTTATAAACTAAGCGAGTCATATCTGCAAGAAGCATACCACTCACTATTAAGTGATCTAGGAATATTGATAGTTATCGTAGAGAGGTGAGGCTGAACAAACTGTGGGGACGCAAACATGCATATTGCGACTACGTTCTCGCTTGCGGCGCGTCGCCGATTCCTCAAGCGATGCAGCAATACAATCCCTTCGGTAACGCTGTTGTGTCCGACGGCTGAACTTGTTGTCACCGTTATTGTTATCGTCAATATAGTTGACACCTCAATGCTGCCGACGACTTCTGCCTTAGTAGCAGCTGTTGTTATTACTGCTATAGATCTTCATTGTGTAGATGTTGTTTCTCCTATTATCGTCGAACGATGATGACTTGATTGCCATCGCCCTTGCTAGCACCGGAGCAGCTTTTAGCTACCGATGGAGTGATTAATCAGTTGAATGATGGCATTAGCGGCGCGGCAATGAAACCGATTCCGACCTCGTGGGGGAAAGCTGTGTTAGCGACAGTAATAACAAGAAATAGCCATCATAACTACAGTAGCAGCAAGAGTGACCTCACTGCTATAGAAGCATCGTTTTCGTCAGGCATAGTCGACTACCGTACAACAGGTGTGAGTTTCAACGGTTCCTCGGGAGGGGCAAATTTTGCGTTGAACAATTTGACTGGCACTTCGCGCTGTTTACCACAGCTGCGGCAGAATCCAGATCGCTAGCGTAATAAGAACCATTCAAATGACTGCTTTGAAATTGTTTACGCTCCATTAGTAGACGTACACAGATACACACGCACGTGGACGAAACTCGCTGGCTGTTACTGTAGACAAAGTTTCACGCAAGCATTTCCCGCCTGTCTGCTTAAGGCCGATTGTTACGCCGAAAGAGGGCCTCCTCTCGAGGAGAAGTTCGCTTTAGGCTAGGCTAGTGAAATAACCAATCGATAACCACAACTGATGAATCAATCACACTGGGCAAATCACCACCATCTTTGTGAAGAACATTAATGAGCCAAGCTCAACTGAAGACTGCTACTTTACTGTGAGACTTGGAGGTGACGATTGCGGTACAAACGGTTTTACTGCGACCTTTTAATTTTGTATTGTCGCCTCGCTCTCATTTCTGTTAAGCTGATATTATGGCGGCGATTGCTTAGTGCATTAAGTATATTGAGCTCTAACAGCGTGCGCTTGGTTTGAAGCTCTGTGGCTCTAAGACAGTGTGTCTCCCATAAGCATTTCCTTCAAATGTGCTTTGTCATCTGCACTTGATCATGAATAAGTGCGTTTTTACCCCAGGTTTTAGGACCACTTTTTACCAATTGCATTCACTTCATTTCCTTCGTGTTCATGATTAATTTGCTTTGAACGCGCCGCAATTCATCGTAAAGCTGTTTCCCTCGTTTTTGCAAGCTGATCGCCGCCCTCGGCCATGTTCCAATCCAATTCGCGTGCAATTTTCTGAACGTTTCCTTGATTTTTGAAATCAGCTGCTATCACAATAGCCGTCTACTACAACCGCTGTCACCACTACTGCGTTAAGCATGATAACTTTAATGCAGGTTTGGACCCCGCACACGGCTCGTTGTCTCTGTCCGACTACCGTTGCAAAGGCAGGTCTCCTCTTCGAGCTTGTGCTTTGTGCGTCGCTTCCTTTTTTCAATATTTGCGCTACTCGTTCTACTCTCTTTAGTTTCTGTCAGAGAGTTTATCTTTAGCTGTGCGCCGATATTGCTGTCATCAATATCACCTCGATCAGTAGAAGTCTACCTTCTGAAAACTGTCGCGCTACTATCGCGTGGGTTTACTTTACGAGGTGTCCTATAAGAAAGCTGCATGTTCTTGCGCCGATGGAAAGGTATGTGGAGCATATCCTTAAAGGAAGCCAGAAAATCACCAGGGTTCGCTCCGTCGACTGCCTCTAGAACCCCGGACGTGACCATCATGAAACGGCATTTCTCGTTGTGTCTTGCACAGCCGATCACTATTTGCCCATAGCGCTGTTCGCGAAAACATTATATCGCGCCGGTTTTTGTTTAGTTTTTGTTTGTGCTTTGCTATTTCGGTTGGTTACTCCCATAAGCTCCTAAAAAGCTGTCGCTGTTCTAGTCGTAGTTGGTGCTGAAGGTGGCATAGACCCGTGCATATGGTAGATGGCGCGAATCTCCGAAAAGCGGAGATTGTGCATTGTTATCAAAACAACCCCAGCAATGATGATGGCAATAATATATTTAATCAGTTAATTCTATGTAGTAGTAGTGGTAGTCGCTCGCTGTCACTATTGCCGTGCTAACTATTTTCTTCTACCTTTTCCTCGTCTTTACTTCTCGATTCCACACGTATTATATACAACACGACTGAACGCTGCCAGTTTTTCCTTCGCTCGTATCAGGTATATTCTTTGTCGCTCGTTTGCCTTCAATCGTCCCATATATAATAATTTAGCATCGGCTTCACGTGCACTACTTTAACCGTTGTCGTTATCAGATCACTTGTTGCTGTTATTGTAGTTGTTGTATATATCGTCGTGTATGATCGCTTCTTTACTGTAGTACTGCTTTCTCTTCTATTTGTCCGTTCATATTATGGCTGAACTCCACCGTCCGTTCCCGTGCCAGCACTTTGGGCGCACTGTAGACTCGACATGGATCCTTTGTAATCAACGGAACTGATCAACTCGCAATAGTACATCACTTTCGATTTGGCGCTTCCAAAATCAAAATAGTCGCCACTCGTGCCTCCGGCACGTTTCCACTGTAGGACATAGGATCCCGGTAGTGATGTGACATACGAACCCTGCACACTTTCACCGTCACAGCATTTAATTGGCTGCTCGATAACATGATAATCTTTCCCAGGAACCCAGTCCTTGGGCATGACGGCGACGGCTGGTTCGAGCTGCAGATTCTGCAGTAGCGGCAACGGCGAATGGGGACCAGTTGGCGATACCACTTCCTCCGTTTCGATGCTGGCTGAACGACTTTTGGAGCCCGATGGAACTCCGGCAACGGCCGCCTTCACGCTCCGCAGTGGACAGCGGAACACTGCGAATGTGACGTCCTGCTTAATGACGTCAAAGTCCCAACAGAGAACACTTTTCACGTCCTCAACGTCAATTACTACTTCATGTACAGGCTGATTCTTTATAAGCGACACCGAATGGTACATGCTGTCGTAGAAAATGGACTCGCCGGCCCATTCGGCCTTTTCACGTTCGTACTCTTCCTCCGTCATGTAGAACGATTTTGGTACTAAGCCTCCTTCAGCTATATGAACAGAACATTGGCCACCGAGAAAATCTGGGATGTATTTCTGGTCGATATAGTCCGAGATACCCTCTCCTTGAGGTCCAACGAATATAAACTTTGCTCGAGTGTTTTCGTTTATAAACGTACTGACCAATGTCCAGAGAATAGGGAACACGCGTGGTGCTCGGGTTACTAAACAGCGACCCATGGTTTCGGGGTAGTTTGCTTCAACAACTTCAATTATGTGGAGCAATGTTTTGATGCCGGGCCGCCAGAGATGGCGCATATTAAGTCCTTCGAGGTCGAGTAGGCACGTCCACGATCTCACGGGTTTGCCGAGCTTTCGCGTCGCCTCCTCCGTGAGCTGTAGGCCCTGCTCGCAGATATGCAGAACCAACTTCATAACACCCTCCTGACCTATCGATTTAATGAAGCCCTTGATGTCAATCTGACCGAGCCGGAGCACATATACAGGCCGGCCGTTTTTATCGCTGTAGTGCCACGCACCGGGCAGGTACTCTTTGACAATCTTCGGTATTTGATAGTTCTGCAGGATTTTGTCCACTGCGTACTTTTTACGCCACACGAGTGATTCGCAAAGCATCTCGCGAGCCTTCTCCTGATTAAAATCGCGCGCCTTTAGGAAACGGATAAGCATCTCATCAGAGGGTACTTTGCCCTGGTGGCTCTCCGCCATCCAGTTTTTGAGCATTACCAAATTCGATTCTTGAAATGGAGTAAGATGACCTAAGCATTTCTCTATATAATCCGAATCTAACTTCATATGTGGATCCGACTCTATATCCTTTAGGACCGAATGTTCACGCTCGAGTGGCAGGTGTTTACGGAGGGTTGGATCGTCGGATTTCTTTCTCGACAGCGGCTCCTTTTCCTTTGGAACGGTGATCGGTGTTTCCTTTACCGTATCCATTGCTGCGGAACCATTCGCTTCTGTCGTTGTTGATGTTGTTGTCGTTGTTGTCGCGGTCACCGTGGCTTCTGCGACAGCACCATTGAAACTTGGATCGACCCAGCGCTCGACGTGGGTGATGCCTTCATTTTTCAGCTCCTTAATATAATGCTCAATAATTTCCCTGCCTTTGGCGATGTCGGCCGAATACTGTTTCATCGCAATTTTCTCCACCGTCGATTCGAAGCCGAAAAACGATTTCATATCAAGTGACGCACTCTGTTCGAAACACGTCCAGTTGGGATTCTCCGGGTGTACGGAGTAGACACATAATTCCTTAATAGTCACACGTCCAGCAAACGACTCATTCCAGGCATCGATTCGAAGGGTGCGGTTACGGCGGTCAAGGATGTTCTGTTGGATGAACAATAAGTACTCGACACCCATTACTTTCTTTAATAGGTATGGCACATCGAAGTGTAGCTGACAGCGTCGTTGCAGCTTCCGTGTCGAGCTGTCGGGCGAAACCTCCTCGAGAATGATATCCGAACTATGCATGATCGGAATCATTGGGCAGGTTGGAAACCGTCGTTCGTACGCAGCCATGACCAACTCAAACGGGTACTTGTACACCCGGACCGGACCTTGGTATTGCTGAACCATCTTGGGCGCTGGACGGCTCGGGGCCTCCCAGGCTGTTCTTCGCCTTGGCCCACGGCAGTCGGTTCAGCACCGCTGATGTCTCTCTCCACCGCCGTTGTGGTCGTCGTAACGCAGCAAATCCTACCACCGTTCACTGGCTAATAGCCAGTCAGGAACAAGCACAACGTTCTCACCAAACTGTCATGCCACGAAGCTAACTCGTTAATGACCTGCCTGCTCCTCACCTGTCAATCACACCTGCACACGCGCTCTGCACTATACCTTCAAAGAGGCGCCACCTGCACTTTCACCATCTACTGCACTCCGCGGCACATCGCGAACAACTGAGGCCAAGCTTTTAGGCCCAAGTAGTCGCTCCAGGCCAGCAGACATTTGTGGCTCAACGCGAAAGCAGCGCCCTGTACGGGAGAGGGCCCACAGAAGAAGTGGTGGGCGAACGAATTATAATCGCCAGTAGCAAATTATTAGAAATGCATTGGTTCGGATAGTGATGCTTTACGCTAATCATATCATTAGTTGAGAATAACATTGTTCAACGGACTGTACAGTAGGTGGCAAAAGCTGTATAAATGAGAAAAAATTGTATTTCGCTTACGAGAAATTCGAAAAACTGCCACGTTCTTGTTTTGGTTCGACCCGCCACCTTTAAATCACGACGAAAGCGGCAGCTCGATTGGAGGATCACGTTTTTTGTTGTAGAATTACTGTTGGAAGTGCTAGCAGTAGTGCCATTTAATAAAGCTAATAGGAATCTCCTACCGTTGACCAACTCGCTTCATTGTGGTAGGTTCGTCCGTAAATAACGAAAGAAAGACGAATCGGTGTGTGTTTGTGCAGCGATATATGCGAACCAGCGCATGTTTAGTCTAAAAAACGTGCATTATTCCACTACAGATACCAGCGGAGTGCTACCATTCATTAGCCGTTCGACGCAACGATAAACGGGCTCAAGCCGTAATCAGTTGGTATCATTTATGAGAATTGTTTTTGTTTTCCATTTATACACGTGTTTAGATGGCGCGTATGTACAAACAACTGCTCTCTTGTGAGTGGGAACGAATCAATTTTGAACAGAAAACACTGAGTTCTTAGAGACACCTTGTGGTAACTTGCTTGAAGTGAAACTGCTAGAAAGTTCTCTCAGGGCACCGAACTTATATTGTTAGGTCATATAACATGCTACAAATATTACTGACTACCTGCTCAAGGAATGGCAGCTATTTAACAGTAACATTGTGCGTTTGGAGAAACGTAATTCCCTGTACGTTTTTAAGTCGCATTTGTAGAATAAGCATAATTCAGCTTTTGACAATATATCACTAACATCTAGTTTTCTCCCAATCGCTCTAGGAGCTTACCAAAGATCACTGTGTGTACACAGGAACTAAGAAATTGAATTAAAGAAAACTTTGGTGCCAGAGACAACCATTCCGTGTTTCAAAGAACTGAGTTAGTCTCTGGAACAAGACTACTGTTTGAGAACGTTTTAGTACAAAGCTCCAAAATAAAACTCCTCCTTGTTGTGGAAATTTACGATAAACAATGTTTTTCTTTGAATTTCTTCAACGTCTGCTTCCCGACAGATAAAAGCTACGCTATTAAGTGCACGTCCGTCACAAAACATACTTCGTTGTACTTCAGGCACGTCCTTGTATTTTAAATGCATTGGATTTGCTGGTCTATGGAATACTAAACATTGTTCCGCAAAAAATTTGTATTTCATTTGGAACATAAGAGTATAGTTGTTTTTTCTACATAAATTCATTTTAATTTCACACAGATAAGTGTCTATCAACTTATATAGATATTATTTTGTTAATAATCTTACTTCTGTTACTAGTAAAGCACATGTTCGTGGTTTGTTTATGCAAGTGATTTGGTAAGCTTCTTTGAAAAACCTGTGCAGGCAAACTCTCTAATAATATTTTGTATCGGTGCGGATGGCTGACAGAGATGACAGAATTAAAACATTTAGCGATAACCTAGTTAGTTCAAAGACATTACCACAAAATATAACCGGAACTCAGAATGTTATTGGTTTCAACTACTCTTTAAATAATAAATATTATTTTTTTAAACGAATAAATATTCTTTTTTGATGTCCATTCAATTATTGAAGCTGGATGTTAAGTAGATGTGCTTTCGTTATATTTTGCGTCAAGTCTTTAGCATACGGCCTAAGCAGCGGTTCAATCTATTATCGTTATCGAAAGAATGATTAAGTTTAAACAATATTTGCACTTCTTGGATTGATACAAGATCAAGGGATCCAACTTTTGCTGCGATTGCTCTCGTTACGATTTACTTCATGATCGTCTCCAAATATAATCTACGTTGACCATTGGCGAACCACACTTCTATGTTCCGCTGTGTTAGTACTACAGAGTAGAGGAACGTGTTATGGTAACATCATTTGAAATAATTCTGCCGCCACTTACAACATATTTAACAGGTCGTTGACATGTGTGTGATAAAATTCAGAATAAAACTGTGTACCTTATATAGATATCGTGCACTTTTACAGGGTTTAATTATTGAATCATTAGCGCAAAAGCCACTGTGATTATTAAAGAGTTAAATTCCAAGAGCGTTCGTTTTGTCTGGGTGTGCCATTTTCCTCTGTGCTGAACAGACAGCGGTTTTTTTCTGCGGTACCAGGAGCGTCTGGTAACTGCCTCTAAGAGTATGAGCGACCTTTTGTACTGAGTTAACGTGGGCAGATTACATCGAGAAGATTTAGCTAAGCTAGATCTTCCAGCCAAATTTTTTATAGATAGAGTTTGTGCGCGATTGGGTTATGTCCGTGTCTGATGATCTGCTACGAGATTGATTCTCAATTTTCATAGTGAACTTTAAAATTCTCTCCTTGTCGTCACATATATGTTAAATGCGGCTAGTGTTTGTCCAAGTAAAGTAAATCATTTCTATTCAGGTGAGTAAGATGAACGAGCAATCACCAGTAGCGTTACAACTGCTACTGTTACTATTACTAGATAATATTATGCAATAGTAAATTTAATCTTATTTGTGGTATAGCAACCAATGACATACTGTATTCCTAGGCTAGTCCGCATTAGGGGATTGGGGAGTATCACGGCCCGTGTAGTATTGTCGCTCCTCTCCGTGTATTTGCGCGTGCTCAGATTCGCTCGAAATCAATATCTAAGAAGTTCATTATATAACTTAATAAACATCGTCGCAAACTGTGGTCGGTTTTCCGGGAACATAGGACGGCTTGGTTTTTGTTTGTAGGAGGGAAGGGTGATCACTCGTTAAACGCACAGTGGCTTCAATTCTATTGATCTATTACTGTAGTAACCATATTTTGCATATTCTCTATTTGAGTTAAAACAGTATAACTATAGCATCCGAGTTAAGAGCATACGGTAGACGGGAAAAATTTGTCAATTGTTTACAACGAAACACGACATGTTCTAGTTCGTCTGCGCCGGGTACATCTTACCGACACCGTCATAACCCAAGTAGAAAAATAGTATTTTTTTCATTTGTGATGTCTTACATTTACTGTCCACTGTCTAGACCCACTTTTGAATTAATATTGCTTTAACAGTTTCTATACAGTGTTTTCCGTCAATGACTTTGTGTATCTCAGAGATGCTTTCTTCTCTCTGGATTTTTTACTGTCTTCGAAGACGAGTCGCAGATCTAACAATAAGCTTGTCATGAGTTCACATCCTACTTGGCTGTGCTTTCGTGTTTCGAAGGCAAAACGGATAGAAGGACAGCCAGCTAATCATTTTTCGTTCCTTTCCGTTCAATGATCTCAATGATGTTATATTCTGCCAACATGGCAGGAGTGGTCATCTTTAATTTTTACGTGAGCTTTTTCGCAATGTACCCGGTTAGCTAAAGCACGAAACCCAATGGTGGCCGTAGCCGACGTGGCTGTTTGGAACTTTGTCGCGTGGGTGCCTCTTCCTCGTAAAAGGGCTCTTGGAGGACACGTCGTCCGTATCGCAGACACTGCTTAACAGACCCTTGAATCGGATGGAGAAAGAAAGATTTCTACGAAGAGCGAACGTCCTTCGGGGACACGCAGCGACATGAAAACACGAGTGCTGTAGTACTCTCCTACTGGTTTTTACTTAGAGACCGAAACGTCGCTGATATGTAGTACCGTGCCGAACCGTAAGCGAGCCGAAGTAGGATCATAGCTAGATGCACAATGGAGTTCGCCTCAAAAAGAAGCCTAAATTTATACTAATCGCGAGCTTTGCCTTGGCAACAGTACTGTAGAAGATTTTAAAGTATGGAAGATTACGCGCTCGTTCAGGCTTCATATTAAATATGCTTCGTATATATGTATTTTTCAAACTGTTTGAATACTGACCACACAGTCTTGGTGGCTAACATAAGCTAAAGAGCGATCCTGATTTCACTACAGGTGTTGTAAAGATGCAAGTGTGCCTTATCTGTACGAACGATTGCAGCGATTCTTGTAACATGTAGACTTTGCTTTTTGTCGTTTGTTGCAGATTGATTTGGGGTTACCTTTGCCTGACCTAACCCATAGATAATAGAATAACCATCACTAGTTGTTTATTGAAGCTAAACACCGCTAAACGATAATTGTTGTGATCAAACATTGAATCAGTTATTGACTTGGTAGAGAGATTTGAGGTGGAGTGACGTGGTGTTTTCTGTAGTGATAAACTATCAACGGATACATACCTGCGTGATGCTTGTGTATGAAAGTTAATTACACGTGCATCTTGTGTCGTCGGCAATTTTTGGCGCGCCAACGTGTAGGATTACTGTAAATGGAAGACACAATTAGTCATTATAATTATTGGTAATTGTGTACCGGTGTTGTATTAATGCTAAATTGTAAATGCCGGTAGAAGAATCAAAAGTATGATAGAAATATACAATAGTATGTCTTGGTTTCGTTTGTTGTTTCATTATTTTGCAGCATGCACGCACTGATGCACGGTGTTCTTGCGAATGGAAAAAAAACTTTGTTATGATCACGTGCTTGCTCTAGCTCAATGGTGGTTACAAATAACTAGAAGTATGTTACTTGCCGAAACGAGTTAAAATGTATGTGGGACAGTTTGGATATTTTTCCAGATATCTACGATTATGAGATTTAATCTATGCACGGGCCCCTGTGTGATAGAAGGTAGTTCGTACCAGCTCGATACATCTTTGTATTTAAAGCGCATGATTTTTCAATGTGATAGCCTCATCTATGGGAGATGTTGCAGGCGGTATAATTGTGAGTGAGCAAGATATCAAAATTACACTTGGTCTTCATGCTTAGTGGTGTGCCTTGCGGCCAATAACAGATTGAAAAATCAAGAACGTAATTAAAAACGCCATCATATTGGCTCGTCAGCGCAAATTTGAGACTCATCCCTACATTTCATGAACGAATATTATTCGTAGATATACCTATGTGGCTGTGTGAATATCGGGTGGTGGGCAGGTCGCTTGGTAGCTACAGAGTCTTCATTTTACATTCATCGTAGTTGCGGGGGATCCCGCCGATGAAAAGCAGATCTATTCAGTGAAAGCTCTCCAACTGTCACATTACTGCTCTGTCCTCTTGTATGTATAGAGCGGACTTACGAAATGTCAAATATTATATATGTATATATATCTCTCGACGCGGTAGCTATAATGGCCAAGCCTTTAGTTGAACGAAGCATGGGATTGCTGCTTCAGGTCTCGCCAGCGACATTTATTACACAATCTGTGGGAAGAATTAATACATATTTATCTATATACTTCATAGTTTTATCGAGTGCCGGAGTTGAGTAACCCCCAAACATAGAATCCAACAACTTTATCAACTCATGCATAATAAATCGAGTTTCTACAAAACTAAATCTAAAGCGTAGATCTGTTTACATAAAGAGTTCTTTCACGCAGATAAGCGTACAGTTCGGTGGCAGACTTGCACTGCTTTGTCATCGTGCCGTCTTTCAATTTTTAATTACACGCCAGACATCTGTAAACTGCTCCCAATTTCCATTTTTTTAGCAGATACTAGTGAAGAAGTCACCGAAGGCGAAGCCGCTAGACCACAGGAACTACGTAGCGTGCGTATTCGAAAATAGCTAAACACATTCGAGAGGATGTTGGGTCTGGAGTGAGGTCCAGTGTATGCATTATTCGCTTGCGAGGTCTTGCCGGCTTTGCTATGTAGCTGTGAGAAGACGCTCTGCATTCTCTGGATACTATATTTTACTCAACATGATAGTGAGCGATGGGTCCTTAGGCTCTTCATAGTCTTTCGTTGACTGTGTCTTATTCCTTTTGGCCACGTTCGAGTTCATTCTACGGTTCCGCCATCAGAATGACCTTTCATTTATTTCACTAGAATACAGTCGTCCAGATCCCCTTAATATCCCTAACCATCATCAGTCCCTATGTAGAGGCGCGTAGTCTAGAAAGAGGTTAATCCAGCCGGATCAGCTAGAAATGGATGGTCGGATTAACTGCATACGGGGTGGTGGCAAGCCACTTGAACGTTTGCGTCACTCAGCAGTTTCGTCTTCGTCTTCCTTTTTTAGATCGCGTTCGTTGGCTCGGAGAGTTAAGCAAGGGCGGCTGCAAGCGCTTGTCCTACGGCAATTTTGAAAGTGGAAACCTTAGAGCAATGGAGCGGGCGGGAGCAAAAGGACGAAAAAAAGTTAAGGGCACGATGGGACCCTGCGTAAACTACTGATTCCAGAAGGACTTATAATGCTGTGGTAGAGGCCATATGTGCCACAAAATCAGCTGGAGATTGCATGGGTGAGGCTAAAGGAAAAACGGGGGAAGAGGAGCACAAAAAGCAGAACAAGTAACAGCTCAAGCGGAGAATCCAGGTTGGGTTGTAGTCGCAGGCACTGCTGCTGCTGCTGCTGCTGCTACTGCCACTAAATTTGCTATTTTTTATTTTTTCGTTTTTGGATAGCTGCAGCTTTGTGCTTTGCGTCGGTCCGAAAGGAAAACTGATTTCGGCCCTTCCAGCTAACCCAAACTAAATTTAAGTCGCCTTTGAGGCCACAATTGTATTCCATTCTTTTAATGGCTGGCCTCTTTTTCTCAGCAGTCTCTCGTTGAGCTTGGATTCTGAACTTGCTGAAGGTTATTCGGAGAGGGAAATGCCACCAACGAAATTCGATGAAAATCGGTTGGTTTAGTTTGAATTTTCTACTACTCGCACTACCTTATATTCGTCACCAGGTGGCTTTTTCTTCGAACTTTCGTTTAGTCCCACAGGGTTCGCAGTGGGTCGAGTTTGGATTTATATCTGATTACGTTGACTCCTGCCGCTGATCATGTGTATAATACAGGTAATTACATTGATTGCCTATGTATATATAACGCGTTTTTTATGTTGGTCTGTCTAGATTTTCTGCTTCGTTTTATTTCCTGTAAGAGACAACTGAGGATCATGGCGACGTCTACTTCATAACAAACTCCTGCTTGGCTTGGTGCGAGTTGACGGAGCGACCAACCTCGCTCGGTCCGAATCTTTCAGACGCAAGTACAGACGTTTCAATCCAAAAGCCCCTTCCTGTACTGTATAGTAATCGGAGCAGCAGTGGAAGCAGCTTGCTTTCCCTACATCGTTGTTCCATTGTTGTACGTTATTCGATGTCACCCGCTAAAAAAGCTAAATTTCTCTTATTTGTCTCTCTTTTGATCGTAGTTACAACTCTATTAGCAGTTTAACATAGTAGCTTTATTAATTGTTGCGTAGTGTGTTTTTGCGTTGTCCTACACGAGGACGGAACAATCTTTAGCCTGAATAGTTGCGACGGCAGCGACGCTCGACTTAATGAACATACTTGCGACGTCGACCCATCTGAGTCGGAATCATGGGGCCAGAGAAGCTGGCAAAAATTGACCTGATTTGCTAATATATAGTATAATGCTATCACTTCCGCCAGACCAAATCTGTTTTTCTCAAACCTCACCTCTCCACGGTCCTCCGTTTGTTATGTGCAAGAAGATCCTAGAAAATAGGCAACCTGGATCCGAATGTTTTACTTTGGCCATTGCTGGCTTGTAGGTCGTGTTTTCCGTCTCCGTTTATTCGCCATAGCTAAATCCAGCGTTCCTTCTAACCTGATAACTAGAGAACAACCGACCTAATCAGTCTGGCTCGAATACTGTTATTAACCGATGCTGTCGATGTCTGTAGCCTGTAGCAACATAACAAATGCAAAAGAGCTACCACATTCCGTTCTATTCATGTAGGATTGCTTCTGTTGCGTCAAGCCAGTGCAGCTAGTTTTGTTGCTAAACATATTGCACTATTTACTATGGCAGGAAGTATGAAGAACCGTGAGTTACGACTACGATAACATCAGCAGTAATCCGGCGACCGTCCGTTAAGCCAAGGTGTAGAGGTCGCTTTGACGGGAACGGCACAAGCCATACAACAGTAAACAAAGAGGCGTGCTCTAATACTCGGCCATATATTACACAAGTATAGATACATAAATCTTTTGGTTGCGTACACATAGACACAGGGATAGTTTGCGACACGATGTGCTTTGGCCAGTGACCTTTGGTGTCGCTGTTGATGGACCGGAGGGAGAAAATGGCTTTACTTTGCTTATATATAATAATTTACAACATTTCCTTTTTATTGTATAACAGGACATGATAGGATAGGCTCAACTATTCGGTAGGCTGTCTAGGGAACATTGGGACAGAAAATAGGAAATAGAAAAGAAGCACGAAGTTAACTAAATTCGCGAGGACGACCTCTTCTTCACAGAACCTTCTGAAATTCACGCGGTTACGTAGAACCCTGGCGGCGGCCGATTCTCGCAATGCCAGTTACGTCGCAAGTTCCGTATGACCCAAACAGCCACTGTCTGATGTATAGATATCCTCAGAAGCTTTAAAGTGAATTACCTACTAGCTACGGCACTATCTACTAATGCTACCGGTGTATAGGGCTGTCTCGTAGTGCACACTGTGGACGATATACGTACATGTAAGGGGTGGACTCGTATGGGGATACGGACAGCAACCAGGGTAGGATAACATGCAGAAAATTATTACCGAGATAAAACAGCAAAGAATATATAGAGGCAACTAGAGGCGGGACCGGATTCAAACAGGAACAGTTATTTATCAACCTAGGCAGCGAAACTGCTTCTACCTAAGCCAAACCTTTCTACTTAGAGTTTGCGGTTTTTGGCGCCATATGCTTGCGGCCCGTCTTACAGCCGCTGCGGGCTCTCCATAGAACGTTAGCAGCGTTACGGCTCAAGTTTACTCGTATGGCAGCAGAGGCTGCTGCTGTTAATGCTGACCCTACTTTTACTACCGATGTTTGGGCTAAGTGGCTTTCGCTAATGAAGTCGCGGCGGGGTTACCTTCTCGTGATGGCTGCGGCCCCCTTTTTTCTAGCGCTATTGCTGGTACTGTTGTTGCGGCAGCAGCAGTATACGTTGGACGTTAGTGTAGGTCCATTTCCCAGTGTTTGGCGACAAGCGAACGGCCTATAGGCCAAATGTATCTCGTTGCATATCTCGCTGTTGCCGGAACAACGTAAAGCTGGTTCGGAAGCCTCTGCTGGATGTAGTGACAAAGGTGACTAAGTTTAGTGCTAGCAAGTACACCCGGGAAACAGAAGAGTTACAGTAGGCAGCTCGAGGGACTCTATTGCATGACAAATGACGGAGTTGCGATGCCGATAATTAAAGTCGAGTCTCATCCAGTTGAGTTCGACCAGGTTATTTGAATGAAAACTGGTGGGATATATGAAGAAAGCGCAAACATCAGGATATCTTGAAGTAAAATAGATACCAAGGGATAGATTTGACAGTTTTTAGCTGGTGCTGAATATGCGCCTCTACCGAGCTAGGCGACTTCGACTAAGTTGAGAGAGGAAGAACGTGAGTTCTGCACCTAAAACAGGTTATGCCGCTTGAAAAAGGCTGCTTAAGGGCCAACTTTTTGAAAGGCGTTTCGCTCCCAAACGTCGTCTTTAGCTCCAAAATAGAATTCGAATTAAGCAAAATAACATCATGAGGTATTGGAGTGGACAGAGTTTCGTTCTGAGATCTTTGTCGCTGCTCAGAGCCCAAATACGGAAACATGTATAAGTAAACTGACGAACTGCTGGAATGAAAAATTAGATCTGACATTTGCTTAAATGGATGACGAATTCGTACTATATAGGTGCATAAAACACTCATCAAAAAGCAGATTTCTCTTCACATTTTCACTAGAAGTCTTCGGCATACATATACCTAGATTATGAACTTCATTGAAGTTCATTGATAAAGAGAAAACCCTGTGCAAATTTTAGCGCGTTTAGGTCCCATCCTAGGTATGAAAAATAAAACCTATATAAGACACGATCTGTGATAGTCTCTCTGAGTGGTTCGTTTCCCTATTGATTTCCACTGGGGACGAACGTTTAACTTCTGTCCATCCGGTAAGCTTCGATAACATCTTAGCTAAAAATACCCGCAGACTTTTATATAGTTCTATGATTAACTTCAGTGCATATGAAAGAAGATGTACCGGTGGATCTTCTAAAGCCTAACGGGTTTGTATCGTAGTGCCACAAGTGGGTCGACTACTTAAAACATCGGTTTTTCTTTGAACCAGAGCAGTTAAAAAGATATAATAGAAAAAAACGGGTAAAGGTGATTTGCAGTTTGCTGTCTACGTTACCAAACAGAGTACAAAACAGGCACATAAATGTTGTGAGTAGTGTTTAACGACCTTTTTGAAACCAGCTTACTCTTAGGCAATCTATCATACGTGGCTAAAGACTAACACACGTTTGTGGTTCCCTGCGATTTATTTTTAACGGGGTTTGTGTGGTATTTTCAGAGAGATGTCGTCCTCCACAATGATTGATAATGGCGTTGCCGGGAATGAGTATGATTTATCGAAGGCTACTGCCAAACCTGGTGACCCATCTTTCAGGGCTGCGGAGACTGTTTCAGTTGTCGAGGAGGATTGCGCCTCAATGGCGGCAGGTGATGAAGCTGAGCATTTCTGGAGCTCCCCTGAAGGTTCCACTGTTGTAGAAGCTACGGTTGTGTCTGGTTTGGAATCTATGGCCCGGGAGGAAATCAAAGAGAAGCTCAGCCTTTACGGTCAAACGAGTCGAGGACGAGTGTGGTTTACCGTCCCAAACGATCGCCTCGAAGAGGTTAGTTCACGTATTGTACAGTGCATTCAAGCAGACGGTACCTTCGAATATCATGGCTGTCTGTATATGCAAACGTATAGCACTGTTGCTATGCGTCGGCTAAATAGGATGTTTTAGTTTTGGACCCCTTCGCCAATTTTAAGATACTCGTTTCTTAGATACTCGCTGTTTGTTCACTGCTCCAGGATGCGGCTATTCATTGGATATGCTAATCATTAGGTCAGGATAATATGAAAAACAAAGCTATAAACACTTAAAAACAAAGCTATATACACTTAAAACCAGCTGACGTGGTTATCGTAACATCATTTCTTAGCAAAAATCTCTTTTCATGTGTCTAAACCACTCTCGTTTGTCACGTTCGACGCTTCTGGCGGACTTCAACTATTACTAATCTACCAGTTTCACTTTCTTGTCTGGCAAGTGGGCGCCTACTTCGAGATGATGTTTGTTTTGCTGACCGCTCATCGTTCGCATGCGGAAGGGGCTATCGACTACAGGCTAAGAGGGGGTAAAAGTCAAAAGTAAAAGGTGGCGAACTGTAATTGTTTATAACACAAAATGAAAGAGTTCTTTCGCTTGCCGTGCCGCCGGTGCTTGGCAGAGTCAAAGGAAAGGGCAGAAGCTGGGCGCAGAAGTAGGGTCACGCTACTTCGAAACCGTTTAGACCATCTAGTCATTTCGTAGCGGGGCATAAGGCCAGAGTGGCAAACGAACGTTGGAACTAACGGCACGGAAAAACGGACTGACTGCCGCTCTCGGAAGCGAAGTTCGCGAAGGGGGTGGTAGGTGAATGACCCATACGAACGTGAGGTAGCGATAGTAGTAAAATTAGCAGAGACAGCAAAGGAGGGTCCGCCTAAATGAGCGTGTACAATAGGTAGTCCAAAAAGGTTTCGTAGTGTTGATGTTCGCCGCTTCATGCTCGATCTGCCCGGGCGCCTCATGTTCTCCATACTGGCTTGTGTCTCGATGGCTGCAGTGGAATGTACTGGGTGAACTCGGAGATCACCTAGATACCCGCCGAGTGCAAGGGTAGATGACGCTTAGATGAATATTATTTTATTAGATGGGGAAACGAATCCTAGTAACTAGAAGATGGTCAGTGAAACATTTAGTTTTTTCTTACGATGGAAATACGATTTTGACGGTCAGTAGATAATACTATGCTAGAGGGGCAACGCAACAAAAACAAACAAAAAGCGAGCTTGTTCTTTAAACCTACCGACACTTCTCGTATAACAATTCCTACTGCGTCCGTTGAAAATAAGCGACCGTTGAAAAACTTTTTATTTATTAAATTAAACGTATACTTTGACGGTGGTATGACAATAACTTTTGAAAAAAACATTGCGAATATCAAGATCGACCTGCAATGGTGGTCCTTATGTTCGAGGTGCAAGTGTACAAATACTATATATCGCATAAAATGTTATATACTTAATGTGATCAGGCCGATCATATAATCCGATCATAAATCATAATAAAGAAAACACCTCTCACAAAAGAATTTCGTAAAGCTGTGTTATACGTTTTTCTTTCTATTAAATCGAGTGATCCCGCGAAATTTCTAGCAGCCATATTTTGGTGAAAAAATCGCGTGAGCATCTTCACTTCCATCTTATCTCACATCATTTAATTTACGCCTAAATCATTCAGTTGTCGGGGGTACGTACATACAAAACGGCCCTCTTAAGTTGGCCAAAATGTCACACTAATATTGTTGGAGTGTTTGTGATTCGTTCATCGTACCCGTAGGGTGTGACGTAGTTTCCACTCCGCCGGATGGTTTAGATATGCCGAATGGCCGAAAGGCATCGATTAAAAAACTACCTTTGTTTTATTTAATTAAACCTAAAAACATTTTAAACTTTCTTCTACATGACCAGGTTTGTGTTTGAATATTAATTAAAACGTTTGGTCGACCATCCGCTTTCGACATTTAGATCGCGTTTATCGGACACGAGACTGCGATTATTCTTTGGGAACTTACCTAGTAAGATTTGCTTTATTATTAATAGGTCCAAATAATATGAATTATTTTGCGCGGATTGACAAATATGATGGCGCACCTTAGTGCTGTGAATCTGGCCTATCTACAGACCTTGTCTGAATGTCATCGTTATTAAAGTTTATGGACACGGATTAAAAAATTAAAACATTCAGAGGCAAGTTAGTTTTAGCCTAGCCAAAACTTCCTTTCGGTCATTACGTTTGGCAGAAGCTACGTGATTTCCGTTGGTAATGGTAAGTTTTCGCTCAGATTTTTCAAGGTAGTTTGTCATGTAGGGGTTCTACATCTATATGCTACTGACATATAATTTTCTGCTGCGCTTCTGGAGAGGTAAAAAGTCTCTCTAAGGCCCAAAGAGCAACCGCACAGTTCATCTATGCCACCCATCTTGACGCTTGAATGGCAAAATAGCGATCACCCTCTTCTAGTCAGGGCCGATCGCTGTGACTGCTGGAGTGCTGAAATGTTCTTGACTGGCTTGTCTTATGAAGACGTATGTTCCTAGCAAACGGACCTTTTTTGTTGTCTCAGATCCCGCGTTCTTCAACCCTTTAAAGCGTGGAACAAAAGCCTAGTTTAGACACTCCGCTATTTACGATTCATATTCGTAGTGCTTCACAAGCGAACGCATTTCTGACATTTACCTTTGTGAGCTAGACAATATGGAAACAAAAAGGAATGGGAAAAAAAACTTCCTTTAATACTCCTTGGTATATAATGCAGATAATGAACGTATGTGTAACGGTGTGGCAACTGCTACCATCTTTCATAGGTTTTGTTCTAATATACCTAAAAGCAGTCTTTTTCTTTACAAAACCGCCAACGAAAACATTAAATACAATCGAGGTGCACTCTAGATATAAATATGCTTTAGAAAAAAACTGAAAGAAATCCGAGTGAACGTACAAATTCTGTTGTGGTCATGCATGTCCATATCCATTGAAGATGCACAATCTTTACACACTGAAAGAGAAGCTGTATCAGCTGCTCTCTGTGAGGACAAACCCATCGCAGATGGGTCGAAAATAATTCGTGATTTTCGCGTTGCTCCAAGAGTACGTGTGTGCTTCTACTTGATCCCAGTCTATTTATTTATTACCGTGAGCATTTGTATCCAATCGCAGGAGCTGAACATATCTCTAATTCATGTTTCAATCGAAAATAATGGTCTACGAAGTACTGCGAGAATTTTCAATCATGTATTAACGTAACACGTTCGCACTCATCCGCTCAAAAGTTCCTCATGCTGTACATTAGCTAGCCGCGCTGTGAAGGCTAGAGTTAATGGATTTATCAGGACTTTGTCGAACCGCTGTCATTATTGTGACGTGCGTATATCAGGAGCAGCTTTTGAACTTAACTTTAATCTAATTATGCAACCGCTGCTCAAAATGGATCAGGCTGTGGTTCAGGGCTATTGCTTAATTCGAGCGTGTGCGTTCTATAACACCAGGTAATTTCCTCCTGTAAATGTGGGACACATACAAGTATGGAGGATATGGATACGAGATATGTAAATCAGTGGTTTTTATAGGGAATCATGTGCAAAACGTATTTTGCCATATGTCTAAATACAACTAACCTGGAATCCTTCAAACGTCGCAAATCAACGAATCAACTATGCACTTTCTCGAAAATCATTCGTTTCACTTTAGGTAAAACCCTATAAATGTTACCATTAGCAGTAAGAGCCGTCTATTAGGATGCCTCATGTCAGCACTGGGCATAAAATTCGAAATACTTAGTTTTCAATGATCAGAATAAGGTACGAGAAGCTCCCTCTGTTGTAATTACCTGGAAATAATTAGTACATTGTCTTATGGGCTGTGTGTAAACTTCTGGTTTCTTGACTGACCAACTCGAAATTCTGCGAAATCGTTTGCCTGTCGAAGTCTGAAGTCCGGCGAGGTAAACTAGCAAAACCAGATCAGTAGGCGTTCACGATGCGCCATGCAAGCCCAAAGTACATCGCGGTTTCCTTGTGGCTCTGCGAACGCCGTTCAGTTCTGAAAGTACGTGAGTGCAGTGTAAGTCGCAATAATAAGACTCTGTTAGAAGACACAGTACCGGCTGGGCAATAGATTCTGCAGAGGCAGATTTACGCCTGATGGTTGTAGTGCTTCCTCTGGTGTTGCCCCTTTCGCTACCTGGCAAAGCACGTACTCGTTCGCCTTAAAGTGAAGAAAAGTTTATGATGCAAACGCTATGCTTCCACAGAAAAGGATGCAAATACCTGTCAAGGAGTGGCAAACGTGTCGGGCTAGTTAATTCGACGAAATAGATAGGTTGTCACTGTCAAAGACCTCGGTGCTTCTGTGGGCCTAAGTACTGAGTCGTGTTGCTTTCTGCTACAGATGATGGACGAAGAGATTGTTCACGAAAACAAAGAAAAATAAATTACAATGCGATGCACTGAAATAGCAGACTAAAGTCTTGTCGTTTCAGTGAGAAATTGTTTCGTAAGTTAAGATATTTAATTTATATCGTTGTTATAAGCGATAGTTACGACCGCTAGCTAGTCTTACTAGCTTCAAACCTTTGTATTATCCAACAGTTGGCCTAAATGAATATCTCTTACTTATTCCATTCGTTCGTATAAAACATTAGAAACACCATACACTTTTTATGAGTCTTTTATAAAAGAGACTCATAATCTTACTAACGATAGGTTGGGAACTGAAGAAACTACAAAATATATGGATTATTCTACGGCTTTTTTACCCACGCTATGCACAAATGACCTGCATCATTTCTTGGTGCGCTGCACTAATTTCACACCAAATTCAAGCTTTTACAAGCAAAAGGTTTAGGGTCGCAATAACGAAACATTTCTTGAGCAGTAATGAATGAACACTGATGCTTCCTCTAATACTGGAAGATCAGCTCCAAATGAGAAACAACCTATAGGCTATACGAAAGGCATATTGCAGTTGGGACGAGTATGGGCGAATTAAGCGGTACAGCGGCAATGACGTTCTTTGCAGGGCCGGCACCAATAGTAACGTACAGCCTACAGTATCCCTCCGGTTTAGTCCTGTCAGGCTCACACTCTACTGCCTGGTTCAGGCTCGACTCAGTGTAAAAAGACAGGTCGTTTTCTATTAAATCTTATCGAGTGGCCAGGAAAGTGCAGTTAAGTGCCCCCAGCGGTCCAAGACTTTATACGACAGCGCGGGTAGTTGCAAAAGCACATGAACTCGCACCGGAGGTCGCGAGTCAGAATGTGCTTGCTGCAAACACTCTACTGATGAAAGACTAGCATCGCAGTGTTATGATTGCCGTAAACTGTTTCCTGCCGCTCATCAGTAAAGACTCGGCAGAAAGAAAAAAAAAAAGGAAAACCACAAGATTTTCGCCCTTAAGTCCTGTTGGGTTGACCTTGTTGTACTGCCATCACTACTGACATCGGGCTCTTACACGTCGCCTCTACACATGTCCTCGAGACTGCGTCAATGGGAACGGCCCATACAACTCTCAAGCTGCAATACCGGATGGACTTAGGCATCCTAACAACACGCGGGCCCATTCACGTACCAATGATCACGACGGGCGTAAAGAAAAACGATTTAAACGTATGAGAGAAGGATTTCGTTATTGCAGCCGTGCTATCTGATGCGATTGGCGACACTGCCGATTAATTGGAAAAGGCCACTTGCTCGAGTCGTTTTGATAACACCTTCTTGCGAGATATGACCCCTGTGATCGTCGTTCTGCACTCCAGGCCCAACATCACAATCGTGGAAGGTTAATCATGGAATAATCAAAGCGGGTTCATTCGACTAGCTGCGAAATATACGGCCGAAAATATAAGGCTTACTGGTTACGCTTTTTTTCTATTTTGAATCAAAGATACGTATGCGGTAAATGAATCAATGCTTAGTACCAATGTGCGGGTACGAGGTTTATGTTCAGTCTTCGTGCCAGCTTCTCCCTCAAAATGATGCTCTTGGAAAAATATTAGCATTGTTTAGGATATAACATATGTTATCTATTATGTCGCAGAATATTGTTGATTGTGCAGGTTGTGACAGATCGAAGGTAGTGGATAGGAGTGTGAAAAGCCAACAAGGACACCGTCGACACTTTAGCATGTACAATGCGACAGTTATACGACAAGTTCGAAAACAATCGGTTTTATGGCAAGCAGTATAATAAAGTTTCCCATAACGCTCTACTATAAACTGGGGAGCGTATGACCTTCTTAAGGAGTTTTGGCAAAACGGCTGAGAATATGCGATACATCGTTCCTAATGTGAAAATTGCCTAGCTCGTCCAGGCCTACACAACAGAAGAGTAAATCTGATTTGGCATAAAATTCAACATTTCGCATTTTCTACTCTCGAGTCAAGCGAGTATTTTTTAAAACTGTATATATAGCTATTCATCGCTTGGCTGCTTGACCATGGTATTTGCTATGCATTTAGAAGGTTGTAATTGATTTGACTTTAATATAATAACCGCATCGGTCTCATTTCAACGAAAGTACAGGATAGTCGACACCAGAGAATGGATAACTTGCTTCAGGGCAACAGAAATTACTAGTGGAAGATCTGAACAATTGAACAACTTAACGCTCAGAATAATGGTCCTGCAATAATAATTTCAATGGACAATATAGTCGAACAGGGAAGGCGGAGTAATCGAATAGCGAAAGAAAATAGCGGTAGATATTGAATAATGCGACCACTTTAGTGAGCACATGTGACCAGAAAACTACAATGAAACAGCAAGGACAACTGGAACGGGATATTGGGGGTAATAGACTGGTAAAACGATCTTCATCCAAGAGAAAAAGTTGCTGTAACAGCGTAGTAGTGACGTCTTCACGTCGAGAACTTAGGGGCATGCGAGGTGGCCTAGGTTCGAAACCAGGCGTGGACATTATTGTTTTGTTGTGATTGAAGGTGCCAGTGGCCTGAAGCGGTAATTAACGGCAGTTTCTTTATTTCAAACATTGGAACAACTGAAATGGGTTTAAGCATAGAATTCAAATTGAGATGAGCAGGTTCAAAGTTACGTTGGCCTATTATCGTAAAAGCAGCAGAACAGTGCTGGGCGCCAGCTTGTATGTGTATATAATTCAGGACGTGTACAAGGGAAGAATAATAAAAATAGCAACAAGCCTAAACTTCTACATGTCGAAAGTGGGCGAGTTTTATTCGTATGTATTCCAGTCCTTTGCTTTACATATAAACTAATTTCAACTACGATTTCAAGTAATTCTGCAGAAGATCGACAAATCTCCTATTAGGTTTTTTGAATTGGTTTCGCGTGGGGAAAAGCTCTTCTTCTGTCTAAAAACTTGAGACTCTCTATTAGGACTATTGCTACTTTTTTAGAGTATTTCAGCAACACCAAAAATATCGTCTCGCCGCAGTACGCCCCATAGAGAAGCTCTCGATTAACACGAACAGGCAATAGGAAAATAAAATGCCGCTTGAAAAACTTGATAGACGATGCTTTCGTAGATGAAGTAAACAAATCTCGCCATTTCTCTCACTTTGATTTTAGGAAAAATAATATAAAAAAACTAAAATATGGTTTACGTATCCTTACTAAGAAAGCAACGGTCGTGAAGCTTCATAAAACGTAATAAAACACCCTTATAAAATAATTTTACAGTTATCCCTTATTACTCTAAACTTTACTGCTTGTTCGCTAGTATCCTACGTTTTACGAACCAGTAAATATCTAACCTCAAAGTAACCTACGCCTCAAGACGATTCTAATAAGACAATCTATAAATTACAAGCACTTAGCTCATGTAGGTCCGCATATATACGGACGTGTTTTTGCTAACCGTACCCTGTACAGGATCAGGCAGTTCTTTAGCTCTTGACGTTCTTATATTGTTTCGTCATCTGTCAGAACTAATTCAGCAATCGACAATTAGAGCCGATAGCCTACCCTAATAATGTTGTCGCAACGCGCCAACGTGCTAGGGACGCCCTTGGCGCGTCGCAAGAAGATTGTTAGCGTCCGCTATCGATTGCTAATTAATATACCGCGTGCAAACTGGGTGATGGGGCTTTTTCAGATAAAGGATTCCACGTATATAGCTGGCGTTAGGTGTCAGGCCGACAGCCAGTGAATAAAAAAGCACTTAAGTTGCCAAAACGCGCGGTTTAGTGGCGTCGAGGTGCGGAGCAATCAGACGGCAGCAGTATCGGCGTCGGCATCAGCCTCCGCCGCAAGTGCAACGTAAGCAAGCTTGACAGACCCCAAAGTCTCTGTATATAGGTCACAGGATTTCACTACAACGAGAAATTGGTTAGACTGGCAATAGCTGTCTAGACTGTTCCGTATCACTCTACAATGCCTCCCCACGTATTTGCTCTCAGGATACCCTATAGCCCGAGTTAGCTATCGGTAGACAGTGATCTTTGCTCTCCGTATTCGACTGGACGCCACTCTCTATCTTTTCCCGTTACTTTTCTCAGTCAGGAAATGTGACGGCAGCGGGCTTTGTGCTATTTTTTGTCATCACAAGATCGGGGCGTGTAGGTAGAGTCAAGGCCGAGCATTAGGTCCTACGATACGTAAATGCAGTTAAAATGACACGGTACTTTTAGGATCAGAGAGGGGCTGCGACAATCCCTGAGTTGTGCGCTCTCTCTCTTTCGTTTCTTTGTCTCTAATTTCGCTCAAGGTCTCAAGAGGAGAGACAAGACGCACTTGACGGTGGGCTCAGCTAAGAGCTTTTATAAAGTCGGACAGAACTGCAAAATGGCTAGAGCAGGGCTCGCTCGATTTCTGCCATTGCTGTCTACCTACCCTATGACATCCTTTTCTATGGTATTCGTTACCGTTCTCTATTGTTTGATTTTTTCTGTGATCTCCCAACTCTTCCTAAGGTCGCTGATTGCCGAAAGCAATACGCGGAGCATTTTATGTGAACTGCCGGAAAAAATAGGTGAGAAGCACGTAGGCGAGTCCTAACAATGGGAGGGATCTGCATTTAGATTTGCTTTCGACCTATAACATTTGCGTCGGCTTTAGCTGTTTATCGAAAGAAAAAAAAATAAATAAGTACTGCTTTAAAAACATTAGGTGCATTCACAGCGAATGCGTTAGGAAAAAACAACTACTCTCGAGTGCACCTGAGATAGCTGACTGTGTCTATTGAGAGGTATGTCATAGTTGACCATATATAGAACGTATTATATAGTAGTATTATATAGAACGTATAGAAAGTATTTTGCTAGTCCACATGACGTTCGGGTGACAAGATTTGCGATTTTTATCTATTAGTCTCTTACTATAATGGTAAGATTTTAGGTCATTTTGTTTCGAGGCGTAAGAATTAAGTAGGGCTCAGAATCGTCATTATTTCGTAGATGTATCTATATTTCAGTAAGCCAGGCGATGAATGAATGGCCTGGAACTAATTCTTAAAAGTCAGTCCTTGGAAAACGTAGTACGTATTCTAATCAGGTGGAAGACTACGGTTTAGATGAATATTTATATTTCGATTAACTAGAGTATTGATTGAGCTGTTGACGATGATGTCCTAGATGACTACCGGTTTAGCCTCACTCACCGCGCATCTCCCACAGATCGACACACATAACAACAACGACATAAGCATGTAATAGCAATGTTTAGGCATGGAAGACTTTCGCTGATTATATGGCGATAAAAGAAGATATGCTCTGACTCTTCATAGAAGATCTGGGTGGTGCATCTGAATGCATACAATATTAGCACAGTGGCAGGCGTAAAGGGGCTATCAAGTAAGTTATTAAATGCGAACCATAGATAAATACATGCGTTACGTGAGGGGAATACATTTGACGAACTTGCAAAACGATTTGTGCCCCTCTCTTTTTAGCATAATGAAGCCTCTAGGAATCTACAATGCAAAAGAACAGAGCTATTGGTAAAATGATAATGAATCTTTGATATATCAGACACGTGTCACGATGTGGTTGCTTTTTTCGTATGTATCGAATGCTGGAATATGTAGGGTTATAATTTGAACACCTCAAGAAAGGACGCCGAGGTATGCATACGTTGTACAGTGATCTATAAGGTAACCGTCGCTTGCTACCCTATTAAAGTGGCAATGATATCCAAATCAAGTTAATTTGAAGTCATCCCAAACGGAAGAGCGGCGAATCGAAAATAAACTATAAATTCACTTAAAGAGTTGCCGATAGTTTTTTTCTGTTGTTCTAATATCGTTTCTATCCTTCGCGTCATTTGCTCATGTCAACAACTACAAATTGCCGCTTGCACACAAACACACGTTTGTAGAAGGCTGACTATTTGATATTGTTTAGAGCTCCATTGGCTTTGGTATAGAGTGTTCCCCTCTTTTTCTTGCCTCCTCATGAAGTCCAGCAATCATAAACATGTACAAGAACGTGTACATGACCTTGGCCTTTTTCTTCTTCACCACTCTTCGCGTTTCCCAAACAGAGCTGTTGGTGGCTGCCTAACTAGTACACGTTTTTCAGAGCGTGTTCTCGATTGGCCTGCTACTACAGGGCTTGTACGGGGCTTTTTTTTTTTTTATAGTTCTCAGGCACATGGGGTCCTGCAGTGTTTAATTGTCACCGCTTTCTATAGCCTAGCCCGCTGCCGCTCGGTTCTCTGATTTGCGTCAGAACTTTTATGGAACGGACGATCCACCTCCTATGCAGAGTAAACGTGCTGCTGCGGTGGAGAAAGGATCTATCTCCATTGAAGGGGGTAAATGTGCAGTGGCAACGGAGGTGCCTGTGTAATCAGCATTACCACCAACAGGATCAGTAATACAAAATACAAAAGCGACCACTTCTGTGTTGTATCACATGCATTCGGTCCAGATGCAGGCAAAGTAAGAATAATGGCGTACCTTAAGACATCTGATTAAGCTAAAATTCGACTAGTTTTTGATAGTATCGCTTATGAACCTAACCACCGTTATTCTTGTGTCTTTTTTCTTAGATGTTTAGTTTAAAACCTAGCAACGTTCCTTCTCTGCCTGAACTGAGTATTATTTTTCCGCTCAAAACCGTTTTCTGAGCAATCAAATAATCTAGCAGAAGGACTACATACCTGGCAGCGTCCTCTTCTCCACTTTCACTGCCTATGAGAGAACGAACGAGCTCATTTCTAAATCAATCTGATATTATTCTCACTATTATTATTGTATTTATTATTACATATTCGTACCTAAAAAAAGCGTTTGAAACAAGATCTTATTATAGCGCCATTAAATAAACCATATATACACCGGGTAACCGACATCCAACTCTCGAGACCAGTTTTGTACTAAACGCACGAAGGAGTTAAACTGGCTAAGTACAGGAACGCATTCATTCTATAGGACAGCAGGTTACAGTGCCCTTTTCGTCCACAAAGATATCTTTCATTGGTCCATTCATACTTAGCAGTATTTTAACAATACCTATGGAAACGAATAGGCCGTTTCCCTATTCGGTCTTGTGTGTTCCTGTAGATTGAGGAACTGCAATACCCATCAGTGGTTTGAACTAGCATACAAACACTACTTTAAACTACGCTCTAATGTACATGCACAAAGCCTATCCTTATAAATTAAGAGTACTATTAATTGCTTTTCGGGGTACCACAAAATGGATAGCAGAATAAATCTGAATGTTTCGAACTTCGTCTCCGGTGCTCTTCTAGCTAGACACTAGTTGAAGCAGCTGACGGAATCCAAAGTTTGTTTACACCCAGCTTCGAATATGATACAGTCTGTTTCAGGGGAGCGGCCCTTTTCAGCATAAAATAAAGTGTGTTCACGCCCGGTTTCGAATTTAGCTTAGCTTACGTACCTTTAAGTTCAGTAGGTGAACAAATAAGTTGATAGATCCACGATAATAATGCCGGGACTTATGAAGGACCGATTGCGTGGATGTTGCCAGTAGAAAAAAACAACGCAAGGGGGAATGCAGGAAACTCACTTTTAGTGAAGACATCCGCTATAGAAAGGCCGTACTAAAATTACAGGTTACACCAAAATTGTAGCTTTTAGGATTTTTATAAAATATGGAAAAGCAACAAATAGGAGATGCTTTGAATGGACAGACAGAGAAGTAGGTACATTGATGACTTAGCATCGAATGACGGGTCTGAATTGAAGGTGAGAGCTGAAAACATCGGCCGGAATGTCAGTAAATGATAGGGTTACCCGCTGCAGATATTTTATTGTTTTACATAAAGTACGTGTAACAGCAGACCCATAGGCTGAGAAGAATTTATAGCATGGTAGTAGTGATGTAGCCTTAGACTTACACTCGAAGTGTTTCTGGTGTTACACGATCTCGTATAAAAGCTACTGATCAAAGTAAGTTTGTGGGAGAATAAGACACGTTATAAGAGAGGCAAATTTTCATCAAGAACAGCGAATCTAACTATAACATTTATTATTGTTGTCATTATGAGATATGTTTCGAGTTATCGGCAATAGGATATTGGTCTGTTATTGAAACGCTTTACTTTCGAAGATCGCAGATACTTGGGAAGAAAAGGACAGAGTGAGGCACCTCTGGTTAGGACATCTGTCTGAATACTGAATAATAAGCAAACGTGAAAACCGTTTCACGTACAGTCGTTAACTTGAAAACGAGCCTTATGAATCATCTGAAACCACTGGACTATCTGTATAGAGTATACCAATTCTAAAATACAGAACCTCTTTCACTTCGTGTCAATAGTACAACCTTCTTTTTGTTATAAGGCCACTTGTTTAGGACAGTTCAATCACCATATCTCTAAAAAGGTACATACATACATACACATACACCAGTATGCACGTCCCTGTAGCTGCTTGTCACTCGCAAGTATTGAGCTTGAGATGGGAAGCTTGTATTGAAGCATGTCGAGAAGTTAGTTGCTTTTTTTCGTAACGTTTCACCCTACAGTGAAAACGCGAATATAACTTGAGGTGACAGGCCCAGCATGTAGAGAACACTCAACGGCCAATTATTACTAACGGTCGATCGTCGAAGGTCAGATGTAATATTTCAAAAGCCACATACTTGTAGCAACACATTTTTATACGTGGAAGAAACGTTTAAATACAGGTATTGGCTTATACCGTAAACAATACGCATGTTGGGGCGGATTTTTCGTAAAACAGGAAAGACTTCGATTAACTTGTTTCAGTACCTATACTGCGTTTGATATGAGACCAAATAAAAACAAGAAAGAACGTTGCCGACATACTGACTACGATACAAGCGGGAACACTGAATATAGTTTTATTATATCGACAGTACATTGTGCAGCAAGTTGACATAAATGTCGGTATAACGGTGTCCATATACACTGGCGCTTTTAAATATTTAACGTAAACGTTCAATAGAAATGCTTTAACCAAAGAGCACTAGATCGTACGAGCATCCAGAACCAGCTGGACGTGCAGCGGTCCTTACTGTCGTAGATGTATACATCATGTGTATGTGCATGACATGTACAATACCTAATGCGTGTGACCGCGCAGAAGTACGGGATCTGTATTAAGCTTTCTCCCCCAGCGCCTTTCGTACAGTCCGCCGTCAATTATACGGTGTAGATCATAAGCATTTTGCAGTTTGCATTTTTTATTAAAAATATCTTCCTCTTTGACTTTACCTAGACAAAAATATGCCTCTTCTATCCGCGGTAGCTCACATGCATCTATCACTACGAGCACGGAGCATACTTGTATACCCGAGATGGGTTAAAACTACGGTTATAATGGGGAAAGACATATATCTAGAAGTAGGAAAATACGGGGTCTCGAGAAAGTATTAAGCTTTTTATAACTAAGTGGCTTTAAAATCATATATCTCAGATCGCGGATCGGCGTTGGTGTCGCTTGAAAGTTGAAATTTAGCAACAATAAACGTACTAAAATTTTTGGCATGTCTGTAGTTATGGCTAAAATTATGGCAAGTCTGAACGCTTGAAAGACGAGTGAAATTTCTGCGGAAAAAAAACCTGTATTTTACAATTTTATTACGATAAAAATACAAATGCTGCTCAGACCCGTGAAAAAATTGGGATATTTATGGTCAAGACGCGTTATCCGAAGAAAGGGTTTAAAGACGGTTCTGTTATGAGCTGCCGTTCCTACAACTTTGTAATTCCAAAAAAAGGTGAGAAATTATGGCGAAAGTTGAGCAAAACTGTTATGTGAGTAGTCACGATATCGCAAGGAACAAAACCTCCACCATCAAGGGGTTTCAAATCATTAAAAAACGAAACTGGCTACACAAAATACTCGATATTTAGGAGTTACACGAACCGATGCAAATTCTTTTGATACGCAAAACTCTATAGAAGCGCTATGAAATAGAGCCGTTTCAGAATCGGTTGTTCAGGGGGTGATCAAGTCGGTGGATCACTTACGAATGTAGTAGGCAAAAAAAAAAGCTAAAAGATTTACAATATGTGGCAAACCGCAGGATATTGCCAAAAAAATGGTGTTGTATCTTTGCTAAGATTAGAAGCGTGTCTTGAGTTAGGTGTTTTGGACAAACTTGGAAACAAGCCTCTATTGTCAATTCTAACCAACGCGATTAGAACAAACCATTAAAAAATGGAACGAAGCTAGTTAACAGAAAAAAAATATGGTTTCCAGCATGACAACGCCCGAGCACGTGCATCCGTATTTGATAGAAATTTAAAGAACTTGCTCTACGGTGATAGGATTATCGCAAAAAAGGCGTAAGGCCAATGATCCAAGTAGCGCATATTTAGTTTAGTAACTTTTAAATTTTCAAAAAAAAGTAAGTATATTTTCAAATTACAGAAAAATATTTGCGTTAATTTTGGCTCTTAAACGGTCAGTACTATCCAATATTAAGCTTATAGATGAATATCTTTTGATTTTTATGTACTTTAAGAAGATGCATAAAGCGGACTGTGTAAGTATCGCATACAATGAAAAGCATTTTAAATAGAACGTCGATATGCTCTATAACTGAATAAAATACGAATTAGCTGGTTCCTAAGTACTAAAAATATCGATTTTCCTAATTGCGTGATTGATTAAGCTACATATAGACGTCTAAAGTAGCCGGCATGGCGAAGCGAATCCTTCGAAGCAAAAAAATTTACTTCGCTGTTTATCTTCGGCGGAAATTAATTAATGCACGACGAAACAGCTCCGTCTGGAAGAAGACAGGGATAACAAGAAGGGTACTACTCTTCGACAGTGAAAGACGTTAACGAAGTGTATGACTCGTTCCATCAAAAATAGCTATGGTCGTAGCCCTATTGGATGGCTACTAATGATTAGAAGAACTGGTCGATAATTTTGATCGCTTTAGCTAACATGCTTTCCTGGCTGGTTTACTGTCTTAGTACATTTATTAAGGGGGTGGTTGCACGCTCTAAATGAATAAACGCAATCGTGGCGAGGCTTCGGATTCAAGAACACGATGCAGATTGAACGACCTCGAAGCTATACGCAGTCCGACCCCGCAGCGATATACTTAGCGCGGGTTCGCCAGATAATTAATGTTCTGCTCCATTGCATAATTAACGTTTCCATTATCTCGCGCGTTTTAAACTCGAGCTTTGCGACCGCCACGACGGTATATAGAAGACTTTACGTTCTAAGAGCGTGACGCAAAAGAGAATATATTTCCTAACAAAGTTTCCGTAGCGAAACATTTGCCAAATTTCGTACAAATATATATGTACAACTTGCGATTTTTTCGGTCTGTTGTTACAGGCAAAATTTCTATAGGTGTATTATTTCAGACGCTTGACTAGAGCAGTCCCTGTAGGACTTTTCTATAATCAAAAGCAAGCAAGAAAGATTGACTCTGATATTTCTGGAAGATTTTCCGCAGCAAAATTGAAATATTTAAATCGTCGAAATTGTCTGTTAGCTTTATGTTAATAGTAGGGCGTGGGCTTAAATGGAATTTACTAAAAATTATTAGCAATTATTTGTTTAGGGTAGCATTATGACAATCAATTATAATAATGAGATTTAACAATGCGCCGAAAGAAGCTCCTGTATTAACGTTATGAATTGTACTCTACAACTTGTGTCATATTTATATGAATTTTCACTTATTGTTGTTTTTTTTTTTTTATATTTACGTACTACGATGCCATCAATTAAATAAACCGTGTATGTTTCTTGTGATGACGGTCGACGGTCTCCTCCACAAAAGTTGTTTTCACAAAGAGACTATGTTATCATAGCAAAGGGCAAATAAGACTTTTCTTTTACCTTTTCAAGCTTGTCCCAGCCCGAAGAATGGAAGAGGGACTCTGCTCAAAGCATTTTTTTCAATTAGCGTTTTAGACAAGGAGACAGACGAAAATGTAAGTGATTTTTTTAGTAGCATTTTAATAGCTATGCATAAAGGCTCCGGTTAGGATTCTGCCGATTGCAGATGTGCTTATATGACTTTTTGTCCAATGTATCTTTATATATTATCCGCGCTCGCCGCCAGATCTGGAAGCTACAATCGGTCGACAATCTGTTTGTGGTCATGCATCGCGTGCATCATGCGAAATTCGTCGAGGACGAGGAGCGTGACCTCAACTACCTCTACGGTTTGGTGGCTAATCTGCCTTGGAAAAAAAGTAAGTTCTATCGCAATACAGACTTTTCTAAAAGAACTATAGTGATAACATGGGTAGAACCATCTTGAAAATTAGAGTAAACACCATGTCACGTTCGCTAAAAGCCTTTCATGTAAGCTACTTATTCGTATTTGTAAAACCATATATGTATGGGTATCACAGCAAGCCGATTATAAATAGATTTTTATACATGAATATTCTATATTGACATCCTAATTACCACGTACATAGTTTTGTTAAAGACTGCTTCATTGAAACGGACGTATGGATTTCGTATAGAGAGAACATCTGACTCAACTTCTCCAATTTGTAATGAGTAAGAACATACGAAAGTAAACTCGTTAGTAAAGATTGTGCGATGGTTTGATCGGTAGGGGGCGCGGTAAGCTCATCAAATGAGATTGATATTGCAGTCATATACTATTTAACGTCTTATAAATAAGCTAGGGAAAACTAAAATGCATTCGTCTTCTTCCCACGGGTCCTGTGAAACGCTGTTCGCCACCCACGGGAAACTCTCATTCTGGGTGGTATACGATATATCTTCTGAAAGCTATTCCTTTTCCCATACCATACTATTCCTATTACCATAACTCCATTCCATGCTATTCCTTTTACCATAACTCTGATATGCAACGATAGTAGATCCGTCTTATCGCTGTTAAGAATATAAGGTTGGGAAAGGGTTTCACTAGTTCTTTATATATAAAAAAAGAAGATTTTGTGACGAACTTAACGACTTCGAGACGAAATAATATTGGTGTCTAATGTATGCGTATGCTATTTTTTTTTATCAACGATGTCGGCCCATATTGTCAACGGAATAAGATCTCCTATACAAAACCGATGAATATGCAGGACCGTTCACCGATACTTAAGTTGTTCTATTCCTAGTTTTCACCTATGTAGACTGAATTCAAATTTAGAGTGCCTGCTTCCTTCCGGAAAAATAGGATTTGAACGAATCGAATGTTATCAGTGTAGTGTCCAGACTGTACAACCCTTTAAGGAAGATTCTTCTATAACACCTACAAACAAGCCAATACGGAGCTGACTATTCTCTAGCTTTTCAGTGGCCCTTTGCCAATGTAGTGCCAACACAAGTTTCGTTAACCGAATTGTCTCGACTAGAGGAACTTAAATTTGTGCTTTATTACTTTAAACTATTACACATTATTTCAGGCGACTGGGTCAGAGACTAGCTAGCACTTTCAACACTTGCCTTCGTTCCTAAATAAAGAAATGATCTTCACATTATTAAATCTAACGTTGTCGATGAATTGATTGTACTAATAAACAGATAAGTAAGTGTCAAATAATGTTTCAATAATTAGCTAAACTGGTATGAAAACCCATTAAGGTTCTGAAAAGACCTAAATCGATGAAAGTGTGAATAGCCTATATGGCGAGTGGATTAAAATTTCGGAATCCAAGTTCTCTTGATTTTCGATGTAGCCAAAGATGTATGTCGTCCGGTATTGTCATAATAAAAGAGGAGTCCCCTTCTGTTTACCAATTCCGGTCGATTTTTCAGTGGTTCGTTGTAATCTAGCTAGTTGTTGGCAGTTGAGGATCGAACCATTTTTTCTGCCAGCCGGTAAAAACTTGTAGTGCTACCAGTCATACCAAACACACATCGCAACCTAGTTGGAGATCAGTCCATGCTTCGGCCCAGATTGTTTTGGAGCATGTTCTCGCTTTATCTCGCGATGGCCTTTCTCGCACATTATTATCGTCATCCCGTCATCCGCCGCTTTGAAAAGGATTGATCTATTTGCGTTTCTGTAGAACTTTGCAGGTAGAAGAGCAATCGGGTAAACTGTTTTGCACTAGTTCGCGTTACAGCCAAATATCGTGCTTTATATAGCTACCTTTAGTCATTTGGTTTAAAATTGTTTGGCGGTAGATGTCAAGTTCCTTGGCGATGTCATGGCTACTCACGTATCGCTCTAGTTCAACTTGATTTCTTTAACTCGTAGTCGGTAACCACTGTCAGGAGCATCTTTCACATTAAAATTTCAAGAACGAAAACTCACAGTAGAACCATCTTGGGGCCGTTCCTTCCGACAACGCACCTTAACCATAAACAGCCCACTTTTTATGGGTTTGTGTCGCATTTATGCTTTAACTGGAGTGAAATTATAGAATATAGCGAATTTTTTAAGGTTTTTTTTTTTACATATTTACGACTCTTATCTAAAGGCTGAATAAAGGTCTTCCAAACGTTTTAGTACATCTGGTACGGTTAACTCTGAGCTTTCGAGCGGCAGCAAGGCCGACACGATACGGCTTCTAAGATTCCGATATTAGCTGAAATATAGCTGGAAAGAACTGTAAGCACTTTTTCGGCCACCCAATGCGTCGAAAAAAGCAACGATTGCGAAAGGTTGATTCTGCTCATCGGTAATACTCCAAGGGTTATAGAACTGCTCCGCTGAATCGAAGTCATAGCATAGCTACGGCGTGTCTTCTACCATAGAATCTTCCACAGTTGAGAGTATAACCTTGCAGCAATCTGATTCTGCATTTTTAGAAGGGAATTCCTAGCGAAACACAGCTTGTGCCCTTATATTTAAAAATCATTTCTATTTTGTTCTTTATCATGCTAAAGGCATACTTCGATGTCCTCTAGGTAGCCTGTTGATGTTGCTTTTACGATAAACATCAGCGTTTGGATTTAGCGTCCAATACTCAAGGCGCTAGGAAGTGCGAACCCAGACTAGCGATTGCCCGTAAACTGAATAGCAACCGTGTTATTACTGCATCATCACACATGTAAAATTCCGAAGCTAACTTCGACCAAGTATGAACTCTGACTTATTTGGGCTACGAGCTAAACTCTTACCCTCAACCATGGTGAAACATCTGTAGCATTTATGATGTAAATGCTTACAAAATAATTCAAATGCACTATGGACACCCATTGTGCCCTACACTGATCGGGAAATGTCTGTTGTCAGATAAATACTGATCAAAAAATTATATATATATATATATATCCATTAAACTATGTCAAAAATACAAGTACAATCTACTTGGTAAAAGACTGTGGAGGCAAAAGCCCGTGTCATCCCTCTCTCAAGAGTCAGAAAAGCAAATTATATATATGTATACGTATGTGATAAATATCTTTTTTGGATTGTAGGTGGGTGATAAATCAAAGTTTTAATAGGTCCGTCCTGAAACGACTGATAGTTCTGTCTAGATATAATAAGAATGGGACAAGAGTGGAATTGACGATGGATTTATGCGGTAAACTATTTTTCATCAATGCAAACCCCAAGTTGATTCGCCTTAGTAGAATTATCAAAGGCTGCCTGGATATACTCCAAATTGTCGAATCCGCTACAGCAGCATAGCTAGCTATGGAACCTGTGACATTTATAAAAGAGGCTGGTACCTTTATTATAACTGCCGTCGTTAGGAAAGCCATTAATTTCGTCAATACTAAATAAACACGTACACTAGTGAGTCTATGTTAAGTTACAAGTTTATCGCTTAAATATGTCTTTACTTAGACCCTACCTAGGTTGCGCAGCACCATATTAAGCGAGCACAAGGAGCTTCGTGAAGAACTATATCATATTCTTCGCGTAAAGCTAAAACGCATCTACGCTGTAATGATTAGTAAATATTTATCCATTGACACGGCTACGGTAAAGGAACATGCTAATGTTATTAATCATCCCTTATACGGCCCTTGTATGTGAGTAGAAGAGTTAGGATAGCGTTTACACTGTTCGTATTTGTTTGAGTGAACTACCTTACAGTCAATGACAGTTAACGGTCATTTCCATTGTTGATTTTCATATTTTATAGATATCGAAGTATGGAGGAGGGTACGCGCCCCTGAGCAAAATTTAGATCGCATATTTGCGTTCGAAGGTCAGCCTCCAGGGCAAGTATGTTTTGTCTGCAATGACCCTACACACATCATTTCATAATCGCATGTTTACCAAAACAGACATATACATAAATAAAAAACTAAATTCTCTCTACGCTTTTAGTTTTACATGCTACTAAATTTTTTTCAATGTAAAACGCTCTGGTTCATTCAGAGCGATTTAGCAGGTCGAAGGAACTTGGTAATCTATTATTCGCATGCAGGAGCATGAGAAATTTAGTAACTATATATGCCCAGATGTTTGGCTAGCTACACTCTGAATGCACCAGGAAATATTAAATTGAAGGCAAAAATGTCATTCGGTTTCGAAAATGAAGGCACTGGTGGATTTTATCGCAATTCATTGAAAACACTAGGCGAAAGAGGTTCTTAGTACAAATACAATACCGGTGCACACTAAAAACAGAATTTAGCAGGTTGAAAATCACTGAAAAGTAGCTACATCTTCAGACCTAAAATGGAAAATTTACCTGCTCTGATCAACGAACATTTTGAGCGGAATACAGCGTAGAAAGCGCACTTTTTGTGAATTCGTTACGAAACTCCTGAAAGTACATGTATTAAAGTTATAACGAAAACATTGAAGATAAAGAAAAGTTAAGAACTCAATTTCCACGAACTAAATAAAAACAAAATAGCCGTGATTAGTATTCAAGTGCACCGCCGGAAAGCACAAAAACACGAAACCCTCTGACGGTGGTTGCACAATAAAGCAATAGCAACTAATCGTTACTCCACTCCATACCTAAATAGATAACGGTAATTTATTAAACATGTTTCACATTCTAGACAGGATTTACGAAACTATTATATTTTTAGTAAAAAAGAAAACGCTTAGGGCACACTTTTGCGATAGACGAATTTCGACATCACAGCAACTGGTACTTCCATTGTAGGTCCTGAGTTGTAGTCACCATCTCGGTAGTGTAGAAAAACAGACACTTATCATTTAGCGTTGATTTCCAGCTCTAAACGACACTCTGCTTTTGAAATTATTATTCTTTAAAAACTTTTAATCCACGGATCACTATCGGCTTTTGCTCCCTGTATATTGAATCACGATCTGAACGCTGCGGCATTATCACAGAAGTTATCCAGAAGACTGCTTACGCCATAGACGTGTGGTTTATAATAATCATTACGGCTCTCGATACTGGAACGCAAGCGTTGTGTCGTGCATGAGAGCCGACACCCTCTGCACGATATTACGATCATTAGCATTATCGTACCAAGTAACATGAAAAACCAGCAAACATTTTTTCTTGAAAAATTGCTTTGGCGCTTAGCACGGATTGAGTTCGTACCTATATTATGCCTATGCAGTTTACAGACCATGCTACCGACTAATCCATTCCATTCGTAATTCTCATTATCCTCCAATGACACTCAATCAGCTCATAGTCGCAAAAAACTAAAGAGGATGTATTTATCTAGTTTGTCCACTAACGGTGGACAGTTTTAACGTAACTGTGTTGTTGGACCCCATAAATAAAGCCAGATAATAATTTAGCAGTAATGCTTGTACGTCGTACTTTCATGCATAATTTAAGAGCGTGACTGGATTCGTCGTTCCTGATAACTTGGTAACTCCACAACGTTTCCATGTTTTATTGACGCAGTTAATATGCGCTTATCTAAGACCCTTGTCTCTGTTAAAGAAAACCACCATCTGGAAAAAACATTATTAGAGGTCTAATGTAATAGATGGTAAGAGTGTAGAGCGACATAAGAGTGTAGTTACCTAACTTTGAAACATAAAGGATTAGGCGCCATTAGCTAATATTACCACGTCAGCTTTACGTTTCATTTACAGATGCGGTTAAGCGTCTGTTTGATATTTATGCATTTCACTGTTCTGCCGAGTTCTGTCACTTAAATAAATAATTACTATTCTAGCTTGTTTGACATTAGGGAGCTTCCGGATGCGACCTCGAGGGTCTTCCGCGCTTTCGTGTCACGTGTAACCGTACAGGACCGAATCACAAATTCACTTCGATGCAAACAGCCGCTAAAGTTGGAGCAGCTATTAATGATGCCTTTCGCTGGAAGGTAACGTAATTATCCGAAATGGTAACAGTAGGTCTGACCATGTAAAATGAATTGGAGACGAGAAAGATAGACTTTTTATAGGACAAGGGTAGCATACCAATTGATCTTGTGCGGGAAGTTTGTTTTTTAAGCGTTCTAAGCCATAGCACTCAAATACAAAAGACAACATAACCGCGAATCTTTTTTGGATCTTCTATGATATAATGTGTAATATGCTGATAATATATTAGAAGGTACTTTGAGTAAAATGTCACAACGATGTCTTCCATACAATAACAAATCTTACAATACATTGTTTACACGGAGTGCAATTTTTTTCATTCCAAAATCTGTTTTGGTTACGTCGTAATTTTTCTAATCTGTCAAAAAGTGCTGCTCCGATGTATGGCATGAAAAGGCATTGAAAATAAATGAAAAGAGACTGTTGCGACGACGATGTGAGTAGGGCTCAGGACTTGCATTAATACGGTTTCGAGGCCAATCCCTCAACCGATACTTAGTGATTTTTTTCAATACTTCATAACATCATTTGCTTTTATGGCCTTATCTTTGGTCAGCGTGAATATCACTGCACGATCTACTCAAAATATATTTGAAAATAATTTCTACCGTTCTAGAGACATTGGGTGGTACGAGTTCTAAAATATTTCATCACTTACAAAAAAACGCCAGGTTGATACATCCTAGCCATGCAAATTATCCATCTCTGTGAAATGTATTTACCTATCAGAAAATTACGTAGCGAGACGTTGTACTCAGTATCACCACTACAGCCCGCTTGCTTGCGTATTGTCACATTATTTTTGTAACTTGCTTCAGATTATTAGGAACGAAGGCTCCTTTGCGAATAAAATGGGTGCTGTTGTTATTTGCGTTCAATATACAGCACGGCTGCAGCTAGTAACAGTGGCTATTGTCTGACAACTGGAACAATTGTCAATCATTTATGTCGGTGGCTTCTCAGATTCGCTTTTTGTTGTTTTCGAATTGTTCCGTTAACCTCGCCTTTCAGTCTTCAAGCAGAGGCATTGAGAATGGCAGTCCTTAACTCCTCAAGTGCTCACTTTCAATTTCTTGATCATACATCCGCGTTTCACACAACTACCTTTAAGTTTCGTTCCATTTACCGAGCTTTGTTCTGAAAATCGAACTCTACTGTCGGACCTTTATGGGTGGGTGGAAGAGCTTCCCTTTCACAGAAGCTCGCCGGATTTTTCGGCAATTTTTTCGCTTGTTTCGTTTTTGTAAATGTCACAATACTATGAGGAAACGGCTTTTCAATATAACATACAACTTGTCTAGTGTAAATCATGTACTGAGCCGCATAGGTCGAATAAACGGTGTACTTGCATTTACAAATAATAGTAAACAATGATTGTTAATTGAAGAATAATTTCGCCAGCAGCTATCTGAACAAATAATGGCATAAAAGTAAAAAAAAAAAATATGAATTAGAGTTCTCTAACTTGAGCTTTGTTATTTGTACGTCTCAAAACGTTGTGTAAGGTGAACACAAACACGTAATTAATATGCTAAGGCGTTGTGAGAGAATATTTTACTAACTGTTTATAGCAGCCAGTAATCTAGTCAAGGGAATTAAAGAGAAATCAAAAAAATTTTAAATTGTACTCTGTTTTATATGCCTAATTCATTACAGAACTGTCCCAAGCGCTTTGGCCGAAACTGCAATATGCATTTGTTCTCCGATATCATTATTCAGTAAATCTTCCTTTTAACGTAAATGATACCTACATACTTTTAGCTAACTGTCTTCGATAAAAAGCGTTGGACGCGAGGCACCTGTTAGCGGCTTCACGACAGACTCGCGTACATCTAAAGTCGGTCAAATGGCTGCGTCAAGACAGATGTTTTTGTTGTCTGATCCTGCAAGCATACATCATTGTGTTCCTTCGGCAACTTCTGGAACTTTCGTAATCACAAAGTGAACCTGAGACCCATATCCTTTTTGCATGATGGATGCAAATGGACTCAGCGAACTTGAATCACGTTCATGATTCTTCTTGTATTCGAATTTGCAATTACGTAACTGCAATAGCCGGTCGAGATCGTTTCAAACGATAGCTAAGTCGCTTGTCTCTTTATTTGTAATTACCGATGTTAACTTTGACACTCGAAGTTGTATTTAGTCAAATGGAGCTAAGTGTAGCAATATCACCTGCCGTGTCAGATTTGCCTTTAGAAATACAACGAAAATGGCGAGAAAAGGAGAACATTACCCTGTTTATCCACTCCTGTTATCTTCGCCTGAGCATAAAGAGTTGAGTAATTGTTTTTCCATTCACTGCACGCCGCGAACTAAAATTGTCGTATAGGGACTTAGTTTTTCTTCGGCTGATCTTGCGAAACGAGAGTTCTATAGGCGAACATCACGAATAACGGTTTTGCTGGGAAAATTTTGTGACGAAAAATGGCAAGCATAACTGACGCCAGCAAGTCAATATAAGTGGAAAAGAACGTTTTCAAAGCAATACAAAAATCAGTCACTTCCATTGATTCGAGATCATGTAGGAAGGCATGTAAACATTCTGCTTTCGTATACTTTAACCTAAGCCAACGTCGGCGATAGCTGCTGGCAACGAACACGCGTGAGATTTCTAGCATGCATTTTGCACGACACATGTCCTGCTCCGTTAAACAACTACGGCATTTCACCAAATATATTCTCGATGTGAAGAGATTACAGAATGGTGCTTGCTAGAACCTGGGAACAACTTCACTTTAAATTTCTTGCTGTACCTAAATTTTTCAATTTACCATCGAAGTCGCATGAATTCCAACGGCGACAAGCTTCGCTGACGCCTGCGCTATTACAGGTTTGTGTCGCGCATAGTGTAGTGTCACACTGCGTGCGAACTCATAAAACTCTGGTTTGTCAGATCACCTGCCGTCAATCAGGTCCAATCAAGATCGTAAAAAAATGGCCATTGCAACCGGAATGGATTGCACTGCTCAAAAAGCAATGTCTCTTCTTTGTTTTAAATTTCACTTTGTGCACTTTGTACTCGCATAAGCCATTTTTGTAATGACGAAAAACGTTATCCTTGTGCATTTTCGGCTTTTCTCGGTAGCTCGCAGAAACTATCATTGTCTACGCGCTGTCCCCTGAATACTAAGCATTTCGTTTTCTTATTAGGATAAAATTATTCTAGATATTTTTATACGAAACCGTACATTTTCGCAAGTTGTCCCGTGTCCAGGGGCCAAATTTTGAGTAATCCTTGATCACGTTCTCGAGACAACCATATAGATTTTACACACGGTAGACAAAACAACAGTTTTACTTACTAAAGTCGCATATTAATGATATGCTTCTCCGGGTCAGAATGCGTTCCAACGTAACGTTGAAAATGAACGAAATATAGACGCTAAAAAACTACACTTACATACAAAAATTTGGATGCATGCACACTTTAGTTTCACATAACGAAAATGTGTGTTCTTTGTTCGACTTTGCATATGTACTTCATTTTTTTATAGGTGGATATGAAGAATTTCAATCTTCACATTATTGTAAACATCTGCTCAAAAAAGGTAGACTTTCTGATCGGCCTAACCGCAACATCTCTACATCACCGCAATCTGATTGATTTTGGACCAACGTCACTGCGATCTACAATCGCTTACAATATGTTACGGTAACCATTTTCTGAGTATATTGTAAACACTACGCAACAAGCGTCGTTCTAACCTCACCATAAGTTTCCGTTTTTATATAGACTACTACAGTTTGACCATTGCGCGATATTTTTCGGATATCAGATTAAATCGTCCCCCTGAAATGATGATTAAGATGCGTGACAATTCCATATGTTGTTTTTATACTCTGTTATCTACTGTTTGTTATTTCCCCTTACATTCTCGCAGACTGTGTCGGATTCGCCCCAGTGAAATAATTTGTGATCCTTTATGCGGAGGTGGCTCAATTCCGATTGAAGCCGTTCGGAATTTCCAGCGGAACTTCGTAATAGCAGCTGATCACCACGAGCTCGCAATTCCACGGTGCTATAAAAATTTTTTGCACAATAAGCCCGTCACGAATAGGGTAAGCATATAGTTAGTATAGGAGCGTTTTTCTGAGAGATTTATAAATCATAAACATGTCACTTGTTCTTTCCGATACGAAGCCACTCGTTCTAACTTTTGATATTCTAGTGAGGACATATGAAGGTATCTTGAAAAAAATGGTGTAATTAGCATCCTGGAGGATGGGTAATCATTCTAAGAGGCGCCACTAATTCGATAACTTAACATTAGTAACCACTCAAACTTTTTGGGAGATGATTCTAAGTTTCTTCCAACTGTTAGACTGATATATAGTGCCTGCGCACGTAAACTGAGTAAATAATCTTTCTTTTTAATTTTTTTTACTTCCCGCAGGCAGAATTGTTAACTTGGGACAGTACTCGAACGCCGCTACGTTCAAAATCCATCGACGTTTTAGTGACAGATTTACCTTTCGGAAAGCGCTTAGGCCGCAAAGGCGATAATCGAATCTTTTACCCGGCATTATTAAGAGAATTTGCCCGAATTTCGTTAGCAGGAAAATCACGAGCAATCTTGCTTACGCAGGACAAAAGATCTCTTATCAAGGTTAGAGAAACACGTCTGCATCAATGCAGACCAATGGTTAAACTAAGAAAGCTAAAATAACTTTAATTTTCTATAGTTTGAACGTACATGTTTTTCTTCAGTAAGAAATACATACCTATTTTTAGCTATCTCTAAATGGAAGTACGTTTTGGAATCGCTTTTAACAGAAATCAGTAACAGAATTTTATTTTTTTTTTCGATTGTACTCTTTGAGCTGAATGTCGCTATCTTATTTTTCTTCTAGGCTTTACAAACTACGTCCCGCTGGTGGCGTCAAGCTTATACGATCGGTTGTAATGTGGGAGGACTTGAAGCCGCCATCTTCGTATGCTACCGCACTAGCGCTGAATATTACGAAATATGAAACACGGGTACAACACTGAAACTTACTTCCGTAATAGTACTATGTACAAACTTTGATTCTTAAGGTGTACTGATTGACTGACATCGATTCCGAAGCCACACCGTAAGACACAAAGTACGAGAAAGGGGTTGTAGTAAATCAATCTGTTAAAGAAGGTGCTTCGTAGAACAGTTCTTTTTTAAAATTTCCGGCAACACATAGCTTGGTGAAAAATATGTCATTCCTGTTACTATACATTATAATACTTCTTTGCTGTTTTCTTTATACTGATATGCAGAAGGACAGACGCCAGAAGATTATCGAGACTAGCTCAGAGCTGTGCTGCAAACAGTTTCATCTTGCATTTATTCCTTAGTAGCAATAGTCGTATTATAAAAAAAAAAACACTGGATAAACATTTGTGACATAAAAAAAACGCCATCGTAAGGACCTAGGTATGCCTACAGTAATGTGAACGTGTGAAACTTGTGAAAGCCTACTTGGGGCAAAATGAGACGCAATATAAACAGATTTGAGAAAAGTTGCTCAGTACACAAACGAATGTTTTGTTGTCGAATACAACAGTAATAGCACGTGTATAGAATATAAATGAAAGGACGTGTTTGCTTTAATAGCCTTAATAAGTTTGCAGACCAACAAGAAGCTTACCGATCGTTATTCCTGTAAGGTCAGAATTCTATACGGCACAAAAACACGCTTTTAATTAACTGACTTTCATTATTTCTGTTTTCAATCGCAATGCAATCTTACATCAACCAAGTATGATAGGTGCTTTTTTTTTTCAATGTCAACAACATAACAGATTATCAATAGTAACATTGTGTTTATAAGTGAGTTTAAGCGTCGTCTTCGATTAACCTTGTTTTCGTTTAATTCGTACAAACTTGGCAGAGTTCACGGAGACTTTTCTGTTAAGAACGTACTTACATTTCGGATGCGGGACATCGAGAGAGCAAGTTTGTGTCCCAGCTAAAAGAAGAACATACACACAAATTATTTGTGCTGAACAGTAAATGCCGTTTGCTACATATATTGCGCTTAAGAGTGGACAGCAAGATTTGCCATAGTGATTTCGATGTTACTGTCCAACGCCCACTAAAAAAGTACAAACTCTACATTCTCATTCAATAAAAAACACAAACATCTCATCCGCCACACGCTCAAAGGAATAATAAATGGTATCATGATGTAAGTTTCAATCAATAAATAATAATAATAAATATTTATGCAAAGTAAATAGTGCACACTCTGCAATACTATTTTCTTTATACCAACACTTTTTGCGTTGCGTGTTTGTAGCACCCAATTTTAACTGCATTTGATTTTTGGCACTGCAATCGATTAATATGATAAGTTCTAGGCAGACATCTGCGCAAAACTTTCACCAGTTTTTCATTTTTTAGGTATACTATCACAGTGCTGTTTTAAATATTAGTGGAATATGGCACGGATCATAGCAGTCAGGCCATTCAATACCTTAACAGCCTGGTATGTTATAAAGAGTTGTCTACAGCTTTCGTGTCAATAGGAGTAGGAGACAGAGGAATCACTGCCCATTTTGTATACGGTCGTCTGCGTATATAGGCGTGTTTGGATTACATCAGTCAGGAGGACGACGAAGAACATAGAAAAAAATAAGTCAAACTCATTTATTACTAATTCTACGCCATTCCGGTAATTCAAGTGCCAAAGGGCCGCCTTTCTCGACAAACGTACACGGAATAACAACAATAAGCTAATTGTACTACGTTGTCTTGTTTATTAATATATGTATATATATATTAATCTGAAAATGGCTTAAAATGAAAAAAAAAACGAAACTGAAGATAAAACATTTTGACGAATCTAATATTAGCCATCATTGAAACGAGACAACGTAGTACAATTAGCTTATTGTTGTTATTCCGTGTACGTTTGTCGAGAAAGGCGGCCCTTTGGCACTTGAATTACCGGGATGGCGTAGAATTAGTAATAAATGAGTTTGACTTATTTTTTATATATATATATATAACCTCATAAATTTGCACAAGAGCTCTGCATATCAATCGGTAAGAGGTGTTATACCTCGGATACCTTAGAAATATCTCAGAGAACCGAATTTACGAAAAGCGATGACCATCATCATGCGATTCACCCTCAAATATTATCTGGTGGTCATAAGCTAGAAGGAAGGTATTGCAATCTAAAAACTGATATACAATTACACGAAAAATGCCTTAATCAATACCTTTTTCGTCTGCAAAAATAATAACGTTTCAAATTCATCAATGGGTTATAATTGCATTGTTTAAGATACAATAAGCAATTTATTTACATTAGCTTAATTTGTAAGTGTTATACGAAAACTCTATAGCATATGCAAGACGCCACATTATATTGGTAAATACATTTGCAACACAGATTAATCTCATTTATTTCCACACAAATTTAAATGAGCCGTTTTCAAATCAGATATCAACAATCACAAAGCCAGACGCTCTAGTCGTCCGCTAATTTAATAATTTCGTCTGTTCTGTAAGCCATAGTTTTAGCCTACAGCACCCTAATCAGTTTTGAAGTATAGGGTTTCTGTGATGACGAGGCCACGGGCGTGTTTTGAGTATAATTTCGAAAGGCTTGAACGAGTACCTAGAAATAAAATCAGGTCAGAATAGGTCGTGACTGAGTTGAGCTATAGCAGATACAAAACTACGAAGAACATCAATACAGCCACGAAATATAGCCCATGATCTCCACAACAAAACCCGTACATGCTTTCCGCGGCGACTTTTCACTAGCAACCGATTACACAAAAGTTTTGCCGATTTAATCCATCAGATTTCGTTTACCTAGCTTCCTCTTTCATAGCAAAAATGTGCGTATGATACAAATAACCACTCGATAAGGTTGTCAATGTATTCGCAGATGTTTGAAATGAAAGTTTTATTTCCTATACGAAAGAGGCTGCCTGTCGCGCGTTTGTTTTATCATTATATTCCACACTTTGTCACTTTGGTGAGCTTCTTCCTTCCCACCTTTTCTTCGTTCTAAATATTACCATATGATTTCATATATATATATGTATATATATATATGTATAGCACATAATATACAACTCTCCATCGTTCACCTTCCACGTGCTTCTTCTTATACAATAGAGCGCTCTCATTACGATCCCACCATTATGTATGCTATCGCTCCTCAAAAAGTTCTTGCTATTTTTCTGTGTTGTTATGCTTCTTGTTATTTATCTTTCAATCCGATCCATTTTATGCACTATGATTTATATACGTTCATACCAATATTTCCTTAGGCAGACCGGAAAAGGAATTACACTCTATTCTATACCATAGTTCATACACTCACGGGTGGACTCACATTTAGACAAAATAAACATAGTCGGTGTGTCAATGTTGTGAGCAATAGCGGCACGATAAGACGTGATTAATTAACGGCTACAAGGATGGCCATCTAAAATCACAAGATTTAGTTCTCCGCACCGGCAATCTCAACTCTTCATAAGAGCAAGAGAAGAGCCGAGCAAAAATCCGTTAATCATGACCCCAAACATCATAAAAACCTAAGAGCTGTTGAAGGAAATAATGAATCACGGTCTTGGCCAACTCCACAAAACAGGCAATGTCTATTTCTTCGCTATTCTCTTTTTCATTTCTGGGCGGGTATTGTATAGAAGAACCTATTCACATATGTCTGCCCACGCTCACGTGCGATGTCAGGCATTCGTTTGGCTAAAATCTTTGATATTCATAATATTGTATCAGTGTCGTATAATGCGGTGGACTTTTTTTTCATGAAATCTTCCTTTACGCACAATGTTTGCAATTTGAATTTTCTGTAGGTTTAAGTATGGCGGCCGTGGCCTACGCATGGCATCAGTACTCTTGAATGAGTTGTTTTCATGAAGATGGTTGAAAGCTACTACTACTAAAGCACGTCGAATTAAGCGCTATCGTCAAGCTACGAATGCATACGTAAATTGTAACCAGCCGTCATTGTAAAAAAAGGAGCCTATAAAACAGACCGAGAAGAAGACTATTGAAAGCATTCGTTTTAAATCTGACGAAGCAAGTTAATAAAAAACAGTGCCAATTTTAATACGGCAAGAACTACAGAAACTTAAGCTTGTACATCGCCACCATTGCGCAAGCATATTTTTCAGATGTCATTTCAATAAAGCATTGTCAAATTTTACCTTGTAAATCTTTCAATTACATTCTTTTTTTTTGAAAGCCATCTAAGGACCATTTAAAAATAATTACTGTATAAACGAAAATGAGCGAAATGTCCAGCGACAATATCAGGCGCTTCGACAGAAAATAACTGTACACACACATGCAAATATGAGACATCAAGAAAGTTCAGATGTTATATTTTGCTCTATTGTACGCAAACTAACTAGCAGAAGTATGCTCTTCAAACTCCACGTTCCGTGACCAACTAATAGTCCTGAAGTAGACATAGCATAGCACAGGTGTTCATGTTCATTTTCCTTCTGCGTCTAAGCGTCTCGTCATTGCTATCGTATCACGCATGTATATATTCAATTTTTTTTATGCTGTGGGCGTAGGATAGTAGCAGTTGATATCAACGACGTGTTAAAAAAAAAAACTAATAAATAAACTTCTTCAACAATCGTTACTGTGACTTTTGTTGAATACCTTAGCACACGCAGCGAAATACGGAAAGATCAAATTCTCGTTGCTTTTACGATAATCAGTCATTCCTATGAATTATCCCCCGAATCTCATCTCGACAAGCCGCGAATCTCCAGCGGTAGCCGAACAAATTGCTGGAAGCCGACAATGCCAGTTTATCGAAGGCCAGTAGACGCTACGAATGGGTGAATATATCGATAAATAATTTAATGACTGGTGTTGTTCATGAATAAAATAGGACAATGATAGGATCTAAAGTTCCTTCACTTCTCTTCGGTATATCTTGCTCAATACTCAGCAAATCTCCCATTACTTTCAGTTTATCTTTCTACCTGCTTTGCGTATGAGAGATACAGAAAGATAACGAATGTTAAATTACTATACTAGATTGATTTATGATTTGTTTCAACGATGATTTTTGCGGGAATTGCGCGAACCAACTGGCTGAATAAGCGCTGAGTAAACAACCTATTTTTTTTAGTGTTGCTTCTAGTGGATTGCGTCCGTTATTTTTGGACAACTGTTTGCTACTATTTTTCTGTGTCGCACAAATTTTTGACGAATTTCTTCGAACTAGCTAACTAGGTGACCGGTTGCTGAGAAGGCGTTGGTATCGGCTGGGTCGGTGAAGGCACTGCCGGAGTGTTTGGAATTGTATTGTTATTGGCAGAGGCCGAGCTGGCACCAACGTTGCCAGCTGTCACAGCTACGCCTGCTTCTGTCTTGCCACCAGCAACAACCATTTTGCCTTCCCCCGGCGATGAGGATCGAGAGACGAGGGCCTCCTGCTCGTCGAGGAACTTGTCCATGTAATCTCTGTATAAAATTGGTAAACAGCAATCAAACTGGATTTATTAAAGTTTGTTAGAATCTGTTTCTTGCGAAATCTGGAAAACGCAGACGACATACAGCGGTAACTTGGTGTATTAAGAACACACATGCATAAGGATTAGAGGCATCTTTCAACATAATAGTGGTATGATAGAGTTACGGTAACTTATAGATCAACTTTATGTTGATTAGTTTTAGCAAAAAATGAAGATTCTAACAATTCGAGGAAGCTGCGACAACGAGCATCGATACGATCAGGGATACACAACAAGGTTATTCAGGACCAAATGATGTAGTCTACGGTCCCTTTGCTGTGTACGAAATAATGCGAATCAGTTAGGAAACCATACAGTTTTCTTTTTGTCTTGCGTCTATACTCACGTCGTGCCTGGATGTAATGCATATTTCTTTTTTTCGAGTCTCGTTCGAGATGTGAACACATCATGTCGTTCAGTCTTTTTCCATAGATAATAGAAGTTGACGAGCTCTTTAATTGATCTAGTCGAGATCTTGTTTGCTCGGATGGCAACAAAGTCTTTGCCGTGTAATCGTAAGCCAGCTTCAAAGGCCCTGCACTCTTCTTCGCTCCAGGGCGTCATTTCTGCATCTCCGTTTGCAAATCCACCACCAGCACCACCCTGAGCTCCGGCTAGCTTTTGCCGCCGCAAGGCTTCATCAACGGAAAACCCGCACTGGCGAAGTAGCCACAAGGCTCGCTCGTCGTCGCGAACATGTCCACCCATTGGTAGCGTTTCGGGATCGCCCCCATTCATTCCACCATTGTTCGCTGAAGAGTTCCTAAACATTTTCATTTTGTCAAGCCAAAAAAATTCCTTAATATGGTCAAACGTAAGAGTAGATTGTAATAATTTGATCGAGCGTAGTACCATAGTGAAGTAACATTTAAAGAAGGATTGTAATTGAATTCTATAATTGGATATTGCTAATACCAGGGTCTGCAGGTTATTACAATAGGCAGGGACGGTTTACCACTTGTCGTAGAAGTCAACTATTGTTTGGTCATCGAGTTTCCCAGGTTCCCATTGTATTGTATCTTCATTCTCATATGGGAGCGTATCGTCATATGAAGCTAGTGATTCTGGGATGTCTGCTTGATAACTTGAGCCCACCTATCACAAATCACATAAACAAACAGTTAGTGAAGTAATTCTAAAAACAAATTATGTTTATGCATTTTGTCATACATAGGTAACGGTAACAATTTAATTTTATTTTGCGCGTTTAAATTGTCTGGGTTAAAAAGAAGTATCTCTATAAGATAACATTCGTAAGCGAATGCGACAGTAATTAAGTTGAAAGAAACCTATTGAAAGAATCGGATTGTATTCTTCTGTTTTCAGCGCACTTTACCTGGATAGTTTTCCGCCAATATTGTTCCCTATGAAATTCTTCATCTTCCTCGTCGTCCGTCGTCTCACGCGAGCCAGCTCTGAAATTAATTACGCAAGAAATACAAATTATGTATACATGCTTTAATTTCCTTAGGTTTCAATAACTGTAATATACAATTTCCTTCAGATTCCACAAAATAAAGCGTCTCTTAAAAACTTCTGTCTTAGACACTGTAAATACCACTTATTAGTAGAGCTAATAGTTAAGGATATTTGAGACAACTCTGGTATAGAACAGTTTCATTAGAGAGGCTTAAAATCGATTGATTTGGTATAGCTATCCTCTTTATCGAAATTTTATAATCTATTGATTTCTGTAATAAACTAATAGTATCCTAACTAAACGTTTGCATCTCGAAATAACACAGGAAACATTTGACTCATATAATCGACTGATAGCGCTTTCTATAGATTAACAATAAGATTTAATGAAAACATCTAATACAAAGATGTAATTTAACAGTTACCTGAGCAGTTGGGCCGTCCGCGAAGCCCTTGTCAGCAATTTATGTGTCCCAGACGCGTCTTTCTTATCTTTCACCAAAGGATCCTTCAGTCCTTCTTTGGAATCCTTCTCCAGCCCTCCGCCGATACCATCGGCATGATCTTTAGATGTATCTTTGGATTCACCATCAACATCCGCCTCATCGTTATCCGTTTCTTCCCCCGAAGAGGAGACGTCTGCACTTCCCATAATACCTTAAATTTTAATATTACATTTAAGATGAAGCACCCGATTTTACAAACGTGATATTACTTATAAATGAAGTTTAAAAAAATCCCATCGATCAAAATTTGCCTAACCGGCTTTTCTCAATATGTATTCTCATTTTAACATTTCCACAATAACATAACAAAAGAATTTCAGCTTTCTCTAAATTATTATTGAAAATTATATTATTATTAAGAAATTCGAACATAGTTATAACAAGATAATATACTAAATGAGTACACTATTGATATATATATTCTGACCATCTGCTTGAGCTGCTACCACAGGATGTTGCAGCGGCACTTGGTCTCCGCGGTATCCAAACATCTCCTTCAATTTGTCGATCGGCATATCCTGTTCATTGCGAAGAAGTTCTAGTTCGTCCTCGTCTTCACCGCCTTCCATTTCCAGTGCCTCCTCTTCGGCCATCGTCCTTTCATCATCGAAATCATCGACCATCATCTCCGCTGTTGGCTCAAAATCGCCATCGCTGTCATTGCCTTTTTAGCGGGATAAATGAGACATAGTGGCACTGAATGGATTTAAGCGAATCAATTACGGCTTGCAAGAAATAATAGGGTGAAACAGTCTAATATAACATGGTTCACTTGCCAATTTAGCAAGGTAACAAGACAGGTACAAGCCATTTGTCTGGCCACCAGTTTGTAGAATACAAAAACATAACTAAAATAATGTGCTGCATAGAGTAAACTGAACCCGAAAGTGAAACTTGTCTCAACTCAAACGAAATTGACGTGGTCGACGTTAATCTCACGGTTTGATCCAACGCCACTGTATATTTGTTGTAAAAAAGACGACTCGTTATAACAATGATCGTCCAGTGTGATTTTGACTCTAACACACTTAATATTGCCTTCTATGCTATATTTTCTGAGCTTGTGTTATCTTGTCACCTCAATTTACACTCTCCAATTGCTAATAGCCTGAACTGTCTGCTTAAATACTCGATAGAATGCAAGACCATAACTGCATTTATGGATGAGAATGCACAAAACATTTTTAAAATCGTACGTCCGTTGCTTATACGCCCACGAAATAAGTGACTAAGGAAAAGGACGTTGAATTTTCGAAGAAATTAGTAGCGAACATACAATAATAACAATAACGCCATGCGACTATTTAATTTAGCCAACAAAAAGTCTAAGCAATTGCCTATGATCATGCAGCAGTCTAAATGTCTTTACAAGAATCAATCAATTTATGTCATACACTATCAGGCCAGTACAGTTAATTAACGACACTTACCATTGTTAGTCTCGGCCGGCGGTTTCCCCTGCTGGAAAAGTCATGAGAAATCGAAAATGCAGAAGAACGAGATATATATAAGGACATTTTCCACTGTTCAATCAGTTCTAGTTATTGTTTATTAACATATGGACGCGTTTATTAACATTCCTTCTAAACTCTAAACCAAGCCCCTGGAGGCGTATTTACCGCTAAGCAAAAATTACGATAGGCTATCACGACTCAAATAAACGACATCACAGCAAACCTATGTGGTCGACTCCCTTTCCTATGAGCCACCATGCCATGCTCTCCGAGAGAGACTCAAATGATATGTTGCTCTTACTGAATCCGAGCATGATCATCGTAGCTACGAATTATTGGGTAAAGACACCATAGCCTTCATACCGGTGTCCATATATAACGTGAAAGACAGTGACATGGAAGCGCGCCATTAGAGTGGACACTTTTTTGTTTTTTTTTTTAAACTGCTTCCAAAACTGGCTATATAAAGCTTCGCCACACTTAAAGAGATTTCGCACAACAGCACCTAATAGCAGTTTCGAATTGTAAGCTACATACACGATTTACAGTAATACCATCCACTCCAATCAGCAAACCGGCTTCGGAGGCCAGTCGTGTAGTTGGCGCGCGAAAATCTAACAAAATTCAAACCGATTTAAAAATCTAACAAGGCATTATCGTGAGTAACTAATTTTTGCGTATACAGATGTACCAGTGGAGTAAAAGGTCGTAATTTCAGTTCGCTATTTCAAGTCGTTTCAGTAAAAGTGTTTCGGGGAAATGTCAAAAGTGTTCTGTGAGCGGCTTTTTGGTTCACTAACGATTTTGGCCGGGATGATGGCCATGACACAAACAAAAAATCACTCGCCCGATAGCAGCCACTGGCACGGATCACTTGTAGGTGATTAACAAGACAATTAATGATCCACATTTACCAAATTTCACAAAAACTGAAAAACTTGACGAACCTCCGCCATTCTGATGTTTGTTGTGATGATGATGGTGAGCTGTGATGATTTTCGAGTTGGTTGTTTACTTCAAAAAAGGCGGAACGTCGGGCGATTGCATGTAGGCATGGCGGGCGATTCTAAATGTGATATAATAGTGACACCGTGATAGGCGACCTGTTTGCCTGCTAGACAGATATGTGATTGTTTAGGTTCTTGAAGATTATTGATGTTTTCAACCGGTAATAACTATTTACGAGTTTCTCGAAAAAAGAAGTATCTTGAACGATGGAAATCTGCGAAACTGGAGTAAGAAAGCGATTACCGGAGAAAACTTTGTCTAGGACGGGTAACCATCGCAGGCCGTAACAGGATACCAATATTGATGCGCGGGCAGGAAATTTCAGGAGAAAATTTAAATTAATGTATGGTAATAAAGTTTACATCGATGGAAATAATACTAATTTCTTTTATCTTAGCTTTGGCGAAATCGTAAATAGGTTTACACTAACGCCGATAGTAGTAGTGATTAGAGAACGAGGAAATGAACTAATCTGCGTTTTCCATAATGTCATTGAGGCGTTCGGCACAGTGACCGGAGATGAATTCCGAGAGGTACTTGAAAAATGCAATATGAACCATGCCTGTAGGCTTATGGACCCACAATAGCCCTACAAATTTAAGAAACCACTGTCTTGTCTTTCAGAGTAAAAAACATCTATCTATAAAGTACGCCGGACTAACGCAGCGACCACTTCTCGGGTAGAACAGAGAGAAAAAGCTTTTCCAAGACACCTTTGTGCCTTGTGTGTGGAGTGTGTAGAAGGTCTGAGAAGTCCGGAGTCTCCCGGATAAATGTATTAGTAGCCAGCCTAATATATGACAAGGAACTAGCAGTGATGCCAATAATAACTAGAATTTAACTCAAGAGGAAGCGAAGAGCTGCGATGCAGCTTGCCTTGAGAATACCAGGACATTAGAATTGCATTGAAAGTTCTGTACAATAAACCATAATCATGCATTTTCGAGAGTCAGGAGGTCATAGTAAAATTGAATTATTTGGTAAAATAAGCGTTAGCTAAACGATGTGGCAATATCTTTTCCATACATGAAAAAACAATTCCACCGAAACATTCAAGTCATGACTCTAATCACTAATAAGTTCAAAATGCGCAAACGTCGCGTTGTATTTAAAATATTTCTGCTTTATTGTCCGTTGAAAAGTACACTTACATCTATGAATGTTTCTCATATTTAAACAGCTTAATGAGGTATGCAAGTGCTCGAAAATAAAGGTTGGATGCAAAAAAAGAAAACTGACGATGCAACCTAAGGCTCAAACAATCTATGGTCGGCAGCCATGTTTCATCACTCTGGTAATTTTGATTATTCTAAAAAAAAAGGTTTTTTTTAATCACATAACTTGCCCCAACAATAATATTTTTACCATTTATATCTTTTTATTTACCTATACCCAGCAAAGCTCGTCAATGAGAGCCCATTCATTTTTCGGCTTCATCATCCATATTAAAGACTGATCTATACGGATTAGTAGACATATACATCTTCGGATCATCGTTTAACTTTATTAGAAGACGCTGCTCTAATATCGTAGTACTTTCGCGAAATCGTTAAGCAAGAAGCGCCAAATTTAAGGTAAGTAAGGAGAAGCCGACCTAAATTAAATCTAATTTCAACCTAATT